>NW_022145830.1:79935-301100 GCF_002938485.1 Sitophilus oryzae
CTGTGATGATTTTAGCTCAGACTCTTACATCTAAGCAATTTCGTACTGTTATTCAAAACCATATTTTACAAACTGGAGCTTCCAGTGGAGCTGAAATGGCACATCAGTTGTATGTTTTACAAACGTTAATGTTGGGTCTTTTAGAACAAAGAATGTTAACAAAAATGGATCAACAGGTGTGTGTATTTTTAATCTTTTTTTTTTGTCGACTGTTAAACAAATACCAATTTTGTTTTTATATATTTTTTTCTTATAATTAAATCTATAGTCATCACAATATACATTATTGTTTCTCTGTACTGTATTGTGCTTATTTTGTAAAATATCTCTAAACTTCATTAACACAACAATACCTATTAAACTGTTTATTTAATGTAGGATCAAGATGGCCATGACAAAATCAAAGAATTGAGACGGATTGCTTTTGATAGTGAAGGCGCGGGAAATTTGAGAGGCAATCAGGCTTTTACCAGAGATTACAAAAAATTGGGTTTTAAGAATGATATAAATCCAGCATTAGATTTTACTGAGACACCTCCAGGTTAAATTAAAACTTTGCTTTTCTATTAACTGAAATTTATTTTAATTTCATTTCACAGGTCTTTTGGCTTTAGACTGTATGATCTATTTTGCTCGAAATCATTCAGAAAACTACACTAAGCTAGTTCTAGAGAATAGCTGTCGGGCAGATGAACATGAGTGTCCTTTCGGTAGGGCTAGTGTAGAGTTGGTAAGAATACTTTGTGAGCTGTTAAAAATTGGAGAAGCACCTTCAGAGCAATGTGATACTTATCAGCCTTTGTTCTTTACTCATGATCATCCTTTTGAAGAATGTTATTGTATCTGTATAGTTTTGTTGAATAAAACTTGGAAGGAAATGAGGGCTACAGCAGAAGATTTTGGAAAAGTAAGATAACATGTCTTTTTAATTGTCCCATGTGTGCTAAATATTTTGTAATTAGATTAGGTGGTGGAATACTATCTATATTTAAGTTAGATCTATATTACCTTAAACTATAAGATTTGTACTATTTCAAACTGTTGTTAAAAAATCTGTCATATTTTTATGTAACCCATATTCCTGACAATTGTGTCCTCAAATAATATTTCACAGCTAGCACACACTATTTTGTATAGGCTTGGTGCATTTCAATCGATTTTTAAAATTTCGACAGCAGCGCCCGGCACGGCAGAAATCGGAACTTTCCGGCTCTACATTTCAGGCAGTCCTGGTTGTCATATATTTAAGTATTTTAGTTTTTATTAGTACAGTTATTGAAAGTATAAAATTCTCAGTTACAAAAGTTGTGTGATGTAACACTATTTCGGTAGTAAAATTAAAGCGAAAAAGAACCCAAATTGGGCGACGCGTTATGTTGTGATAATTTCAAATGATTGCCGAAAAAATATTAGCACGAAGAGGAGAACATAATTGCGTTGTTCTGAATAATAAATTATAATACATATTAGATTTTCGGAAGACATGAAGATTTATTTTTTTTAGAATTTTCACAAACTGCACTTACTAATACAGGCAGTCCTCGTACTTACGGCAGGTTAGGTTCTTCAAAATAGCGCCTTAAGTCGAAACGAAGCTAATCGAATCTTATTTTGTCATAAGATCCTATAGAAAATGGAGAAGTTAGGTACTTTTGTAAGATAAAAATACGATAAAACAAAGAGATGTGCGTTTGTATATATTAATATTATTGTATTTTTAAATAATTGAGGTATGAGAAAAAAAAGCAAAAATATAAAAACAGTATTTTTTTTATGAAAAACAAATTAGGGCAAGAATTTTTACAGTCCCGTTTTTTCATTATCTAATCAAAAAAGTATTTTTAACTATCCATATAACAGTAAATATAATACATATACGTCGTACAAAATAAAAACCATTGCATGTCATCGAGCACGTGCGTTGATTGTAGACAGCATTGTTGCCAGATTGTAATCAAATCAACAAAGAAAAAACTAACAACTACTACACAAAATATTCTGAAAACAACAGTTTTCGATCGATAGATAAAGGTTTTAAAAGATTCAATACACACGAGACACAGCTCTCAGGATGCATCCACACTATCCTAAAAACGGCGTATCGGCGTAACGGCGTAACGACCTTGAATCGATTTCCAGAAATTCTATTGGCTGAAATTTTTGACAGATGAATTTGACAGATAAAATTTCTGACAGATGAATTTTTCAGCCAATAGAATTACTGGAAATCTATTCAAGGTCATTACGCCGTTACGCTGATACGCCGTTTTTAGGATAGTGTGGATGCACCCTCAACTAACGTTCAGAAAATTCTGGCAAATGTCAAATAAACGTGGCACCGCTGCAACCGCTTCCTCGCCGTTGCCAACATAATATCGAGTGGGAGATTTAAAACTCATTGAAAACGTCTCATAAGGGCCATATTTGTGTAGTCGTAGCACTGCACACATTTATTAGCCTAATCGATAGCCCGCAACGGTTTTTATTTTGTACGACGTATATACTAATATGATAACTACAGAAATACCAGAGAGTAAAGTAGACATATTTAGAAAGTATATATTTATTTTTTTTGGTTGGAACTTTTATTGTGGGTATCGTCAAAAGTCGTAATAGTTGCTAATTAAGTAATGGTCAACACTGTCCCGCTTTTTCATTATGAGGATCTGTCAACCCTGCTTGTATGTTGCTAAAATTTTATTGTTTATGTCCAAACTTCTTTTAAAATTTGGATCGTTCTTTTCAAAAAATGACGTAACTCGAAACAGTGGGACGTAACTTTGAGGAATAGTGACAAAAATTTGTTCGACGTAACTCGAAACGACGACGTAACACGAAACGACGTAAATCGAGGACTGCCTGTACTTATCAAATAATATTATAACAATTTTTTTGTGTACTAGCTATTTAAACCCGTGTATTTGTTTAGTCGGCTGTTTACAGTATTCTCCGATGGTGGCAGCACCGGCGAAGAATGCTCCAAGCCTATAAAAACGTGTGCACAAATTACCTATAACAGATGCGAAAGAACACCCAATTACGCGTTCAGGTTTCTGTGACCTTCAGAAAGAGTTCATAGACAATCCGCATCAATGTATAGTTTGGGTTATTATTTGTTTGGGTGAAAATAATCTGCACCAATATGTTATCGAGGCATACAAAAAGGTCCACAGACCTCGAGACATACGAAAAATCAAGTCCATTTAGCGTGTGTCGCAATTTTCACACCTTAAAAAATTAGTTTTTTATAGCTATAGGAACTGCAGCGACTATGAAAAAAGCTGTGTGATTTTCATAGAAAATAAGGGCACCTGTAATTCATTTGAGAATGTTATAAATCGCTAAAAGAGGTTTCAAATCTCTTCGATTTCTATTAATATTAAATGAATTTTATTAAAAATTGAACTAAAATTATTAGTATCATTAAAAACAATTCAAATTCAAAAATTGTATCAGTCAAATTCCCTCATTTAAGGTGAATATTAAAGTAAATATAAATACAGCTCATTCTAAGCTCTACTTATCTTTAAGAAAAATTTAAATCATTGTTGCAATTGGGCCTTAATGCCATTTCGAATGAACAATAGTATTAATAATGTATATTATAATAATAATAAATTTTATATCATAGTGTGTATTAAAACTACTAAAACAGTTTTAAATTGGTATTATATTAACAACCAATTTTCTCAATCAAAATATTTGTGGTCCTGAAAAGGACCTTCGTTTTCCCATGTTCGTCAAGGTAGGTAATGAGTAAACGGTAAAAAAACAGGATAATGAAATTTAAAAAATTACAAAAATTGTTCAAAAGTGCCTCCCTCTTGCATTGAACAATAACCCAAACGATCATAAAATCCCCTCCTCACATTGGATAACATATCAGGGGTGACAGTGTCAAAGGCATTAAATATTTTCTGCCTTAACTGCTCCAAGTTTTGAATTTCTTCATGGCCGTAAATTTTAGATTTTATATACCCACTAAAAAGAAATCATTCACTGAGAAGTCAGGTGAAATTAAACGTCAGTCTAAACAAAACTGTCATTTTTGAAAACTTGTCAAAATTTGGACAAACGCTAAATGGACTTGATTTTCCTATGTCTCGAAGTCTGTGGACTTTTCTGTATAATCTCACAGTAATTTAATAGATTGCTCGTCATATTATATCAGCTCGTAGGAGATTAGGAAAAAAAATGATATTTATAGTATAAAAAATTAATTTATTTAACAAAATGTAATTAAAGATGTGACAAAATAGTTACATTTCTATTGGTTCTATCGGACTTTTTTCGGCTATATAAATCTTTATTTTTTGTAAACTTTAATGCATAAAATATTTTCAATCTAATAAATAATTTAATGATGTAAATAAGAGGAAATTTCTCACATGGGTGGTCAAATTCTATAGTTTTCATTATATCAAACAGCCTCTGAATATTTTCTTCAGTGCAAAACTCATCAAAATTTAATATAAATAATTTTTCCAGCCTGTAAATAAAATGAACAAATTTTTCCACTTTCATGATCAAAGGCTTTTAAATGGGTAAATAATTTCGAGTTATCCAGAGATTCGGATTTTTTTGCAAATTTTAGACAAATATCACATTGATGTATTTGAAGACCCTTTTTAATGATGTAGTCAAACATAATTAAAGGCATTTTGAGTTGAAAACATTTCTCAGAGGCTGTTTGATATAATGAAAACTATAAAATTTGACCACCCATGTGAGAAATTTCCTCTTATTTACATCATTAAATGATTAATTAGATTGAAAATATTTGATGTATTAAAGTTTACAAATAAAGATTTATATAGTCGAAAAAAGTCCGATAGAACCAATAGAAAGGTAACTATTTTGTAACATTTTTAATTAAATTTTGTTAAATAAATTAATTTTTTATACTATAAATATCTTTTTTTTCCTTATAAATAAACACATTTGCATCCCATTTTAAATAAGATATACAAATTACCAAAACTTAGAAATAACAGTTCAAAAGTTCAACAAAAAATCCTACACGCGTTTTTAAAAGAAACATATAACCACGCACTATGTCATTCCAGCAAGCGAATACGACACAGCATAGGTTTCCGGACTAAACGACTGGTGTATTTACACCACTCAATAGGCGTGTCGGGTTTGCCGAGCGGTTTCCGATGCAGTCGCTTTCTTTCGCATCTGTTATAGGTAATTTGTGACCTGTGAATCAAACAATAATAGTGATAAGTAAAACAAATGATCATGCTTGTCAGTTGCCGCTATCAAGTAGGCTGATCTAAGGTCTAGGTCAAATAAAATATTTTAACGCCTCACCTAATTCAAAGAATTTTGATTATCCAGTATTTTTATGTAATAGGTGGCAAGTGTTGTTAGGGAGCAAATTAGTAGAGCTTTGGATGTATCTCCTCCTTCCTTAGACCAATTGAAAGCTAAGCTTCAGTCTTTAACTTATTCTGAGATAACTCAGTTGTGGCAGCTTGAGAGGTTATTATGGATTTTTTATCAAATCATATTTTTACTGATTTTTTATTGTTTATTTTTATAGAAATAGTAGAGAGGAATGGGAGAGTCATGCTAAACCAGTTGTCGAACTTCGCGAGCTTATTACTCCTGAAATAATGGGTCTAATTAAACAGCAGCGTTTAGCGTTTTTAATAGAAGGTAAATAATTAAAGAAACCCTTTAAATATATAGGGATACCAATAAAACTTGGCGTGCACGTCATCAAGTATCAAATAAAATTTTCACTTAAGTTTTACACACAATATACCGGGTGCGTCTCGAAAGTGGCTCACCCCTATAACTTTTATTTTTTTCAGATAAAAAAGCGGGATTTGGTATGTTAGTATATGACATAAATTAGGACTGATTGATGAATTCAATTCTTTTTGATCACTTCCTGTTTCACTGGAAATGACTCCAACTTTTGATTTTTAAACGGCACCCTGGGTATTTTTTTACTTTATTCGATAGAAAATGACACTCTGAATAGAATGACATATCATATGTGAACTTTGACATTTTCGCTTTAAAAAAAATCGTATTTAAATTTCAACCTAGAGTGCCATGGATGTGCTAAAAACACTAATTCTTAATCAAGGAGCCTGGGAAGATTAGTTCTGATTGTCTAATGTTTTTCGTGTCTTGTCCTAGCCGGTTAAAAGATGCCCAAATCGTATTTTTAATCATATCTCAACGAGGGTGGCTCATTAGCATATTGGAAAAATCTTTTTTTACAAATAATTGGTACCACACGTTTGATATTTCGAGTCAAGTTGTTATGAACCGCATGTTAGAATTTCAAATAAACTATATGCGAAAATGTCAAAAGTTGACATATGAAATGTCATTCTATTCAGTTTAGTTTCTACTAACTATTCTCAAGTTTCCTGAATAAAGAAAGCTGAAGAATGTAAAGTTTTATGCCCACTTGCACCGTTTGTATAAACTTTGTTTAAAGGCTAAACAGTGATTAATTATATGATATTTTATTATAGTTAATCATTGTTTATCCTTTAAACAAAGTTTATACAAACAGTGCAAGTGGGCATTAATTGCTTAAAATTTAATTCTGCTCTAATAGCATACTGAAAGATGTATGTATTTTCTGTAAAAGCCGCGGAATTTAATTAACAATATAAATTTTTACCTTTCTAACACAGTTTAATCGCAGATTGGGTTCGCCATGATCTCTCTTCTGTTCAAAATAATTGAGTAGAGACGAGACAAGTTGCTAATTCCTACTATTTAATGGCTTTGACATTTTATTGGAATGAAAATCGCAGTTTTAACTAAACAATACGCATATATTTAATCTCAAATCATTACAAAGTTAACTTGGAGTACTTATGGAAGAAACTCAATCATATTCAAGTCTTGAATGCTACTTTATCTAAGGAACAAAACATTCGACCAATGTGTACTACCAGTCATGCATGTGAAACCTGGACACTTAAAACGGACATTATAAGAATACTGCAGGTCGCACAACGCTCAACGGCCGTAAAAGAATAGAGTGGATAAGACAAAAGACCCAGATAATAGGTGTCATCCACAGAATCAACGTCTATCGGCAGCCAGACAACTCGCACGCTGTTCCAGAGAGCATAGCAAAAGATATATTAAAGAGTCAGCTTTCTTAAAATACATTCTCAAAAACGTTGCTAGCTCTTTAGACTATTAGATTTGCAATTAAAAATATCTCCCTGAAAATTGGCAACATTGCCATGACTACCAACATGAATCTTTGTCAACATGTCTTTTTTATAAGATGTAAGATTACAAGAAAAAGGAAAAGTGCGTTCAGTTTCAAACTAACTTTTATTTATTAGATATTTAATTTGGTAATAGTTATCGACTCTTTGATGACGTGCACGGCAACTTTTATTGTTTTATCTATATGTTACTATTTACTTATTCGAAGCAGGTACGCGTTTTACCAAGTACTCTCCTCGCGGCCAAAGGATTAAAGATAAGTTTTGGTTTATGCGGTTGTCGCCCAATCACAAAGTCTTGCACTATGGCGATTGCGACGAGAAA
Source organism: Sitophilus oryzae (assembly GCF_002938485.1). NCBI lineage: Eukaryota > Metazoa > Arthropoda > Insecta > Coleoptera > Curculionidae > Sitophilus > Sitophilus oryzae. The sequence goes on from NW_022145830.1 coordinate 87,478, forward strand.
TCGGCACCATCGGCTGAAGAGCTGCCATCTAAGTTGGCCGTTAGCGATATTAGGGCTTTGCTGGTTGGCAGGGACTGTCCCCATATGCGCGGACGGAAGGCATCGCATACGCAGCTAGCTTTTTCCTTGGCGCTTGAAGGTAACTTTTATTTTTAAACAATCATGTATTCTTAGACTTAAAACAGTTTTTATTGTTTTAAACACTTTTTGAACTCCAAAGAAAGGATTATGTTTAAAACACAAGTTTTAAACATAATCCGTTTGTTTTAAATATGTAATGTGTAATGAATTAATAAAATTTGTTGCTCTTCTATTTTTTAAACATGGTAAAAACAATTTAGAAAAAATCAGTCAACAGTCGTATTTTTAAATGTTACATGATTGTTTTTTTTTCATTTAGGAGTAGACTTACAAAGTTTGGACTGCGTAGCGCCAGACGAATTAACTTTGGCTTATTGGACTGACGGTATTAACGCTTTACTTGGTCAAAGAATGACCAGCAAAGAGACTGAGAAAGATCTGGATACGTTGCTGAGTATGGAAATCAAACTGCGCCTGTTGGATGCCGAGGGAGTGGCCATTCCTCAAGATCCTCCACCAATTCCACCTGATCCGCCACACTTTCTTTTTTGTTACGATTTAAAGTAGTAAGAGATCGTTGGTTTGACATTTATATAAAAATACGGGGTGTTTCGTTTAAAATAGTGTTAAAATTAATTTTAAATCTCAGAAAGAGCTTTATCGAAACACTCTGTATAATTGAGCCTAAATTTAAAACGTATTTCTCAGTTTCATATTGTAAGTATATTAAAACAGGGCTAAAATAACTTTAAAATTTCAAGCAGGACTCTCAATATGAAGCTTCATCTGAACTCTGTATATATGCAAAGTTCTAATAACAGGTAAAATTATGTTATATTATTAAAGTCAACATTAACAAGGCTGTATATAGTGGGATTTTTTATTGTTATAGACAGGTGATGTTAAATATTGTAGTTTTTGTTTCCCCAAAAATCAAAAATTAAGTATAGGTACTGTCATATATACGCGACTTGGTGTACCTACCTGTCAAATTTGACATTTATTAACATTAACATGGACTGATGGAAGATTTAACATTGACATGGACTGATCACAATCGAAATACTGACAAAAAAAAAGAAATTATTGTAGACTGCTAAATTTTATTGGTGGAAAAAACTAAACAACTTTATCAAACAACTTATTTCAAAAATTTTAGTGGCGTTTCTCAAAAATTTTTTTTCAATATGAAGTAACAAATTTGGCAGATCGACAAATTCACGCAACTATGATGATATTCATAATTTTTGGTTTTTAGAGAAGCAATAATTAACTCCTTTAGTAAATTTTACATATCTGACAACAAAAAATAACAGAACACTTTTTTGTGTGGGCTCTGTATAATATTCCCAATACTGACCATTGTTTATTATATTAAATAATATTTTTCTTTATAAAAGCAAGTTGTTTTTTGATACACAGTTTTGTTATAAACTAATAAAATAGGCAACAACGTGTAGATATTTTTGAAATAACTTTTGTAATCTCTAAAATTATTGAAAGACTGGATGAGTATGATCTTTTTTATGTAGGATCTTTAGGATAAGAAGGTATTCTAAGTTTAGTACTTTTAATCTTGTTATGAGTTCATTGTTGGCGATAATTTACTTGAACTTTTTTATTTTTATCAATAATCAGATGTTTTAAACTCAAATATTATATTATTTAAATCTGTTATATCTCATATTATACCGTTTGTATCAGCCAAATTGAGAAAAATTGATAATAATTTATTGAGGACGTGTTCGAAAAACGCGCTTGGATACATCGATTGGTATTTTTAGTTGTGCATTTTTTCCAACAAAAACTTTATATAGGGTGTGTCATGTAACAGCATAACAGATAATATCAACTTTTTTATTTTCCATGCAAAGACCTAGTTTTAGCAGCGTTTTTTTATCTTTTAATTATTTTTTTTATCTTTTCAAAATGCCTTTATTATTATTTATTTAAAGCCTACCATGACTTCACTGAATCATCGTTGCTTGTTCACTGTTATTAATATCTTAATTATTAGATATTAATACATCTGGTATTATGTTATTCTGGTATTTCGTCGATTTTAAAATAAACTAACTGTTTCTATCTTATTTTTTTGTTAGAATGGGCATAATCAAGAGGGTTACTGATACGGTGTTGTAAAAATAAGGTAATTACGGGCTTATTTTTTGGTATTTATTATGATTTTGCTAATATCTTCGGTTTGAAAGAAGTTATCAAGATGCGGTTTTTGGCTGACTTTTTAAGCTTTTACTACTCTTTACTATCAGCTAAAATTACATATACTATCGCATTTAATTTTTTTTAAAAAACGCGCTATGTTTGTTAAATTGTAAAAAACGCTCTTTTAAACGAGCCCTCGTTTGTTGGATTCTGATCATCCAGTCCGGAGTTATTAACATTTAAATAAAGTTAGATCTAACCTTCCCCCATCACTTTATTTTAGCAGATACATAGGAGAAAATGGTTCTAACAACAAAAATCAAAATTTAATAAAGATTATGAAGCTATTATTTATAGTACCCATTATCTAGGCAAAATTCTGTAAAAAATTTATTAATTTTAGTATTTTTATTTTCTTATATTTCATAGCAGTTGCGCTCTCTAGCGGCCGTTTTACAAACTTGAAAATAATTTCCAGCAATTTCTCATAGCCCCTTTGGTTATAAATATTTTTTTCCGTAAGCTCTACGGCTAATACGTTCCGAGATACAGCCGACAGCTATTCTTAGTGGGACACCCTGTACATACAGTACGTCTATCCGTTCTTTAGCGGAGCATGCCTAATGGGGCGGGGGGAAACAAAATTGTGTGTTGAATAGAAATTCATGGGCGTGCTATATATATTTTAAATAGCATTACTTACTTATGGAGAAATTTAAAAAAAAAACAAATCAATTTTATTTCAAAACAATATTATAGATGATTGGTTATCGATATCATACACAGACATAATTGGAAGTTGTTTGCTTATAAAACAAATCATTTTATTTTGCTCTTGAAAATATTTTCGTTTTCGAAGTTTTTATATAGGGTGCGTTTTGGTCGTCAACAGTGGCTAATGCCAACTTTGTTCTCCTTAATTGGTATTATTTCATAGTCATGTCCAAGCTTACAAAACTGTTTTTCTATTTTACAAATTATATTTTGAAAATAGTTGGCAAATTTGGATTTCATTTATGAAATAGGCGAGCAATTTTTATTTGAGTCTATATTATCTCTCCAACCCATCATCTGTGTTGAACTGGTATTTTGCACAATACTATAAATAAACCATTTTTATATGTAACGAAATTCAAACGACTATAACACTATAAAGCGATTTTTTAATAACAGGTACAACCTGCTCCAGTTCCATAGCATACCTGTTCCAAGAAACCCTGTATCAGTTCAAAACGTAGCTTATGCCGTACTTGGGTTATGCTGTTCCCTCTGTAACACCTGTTTTAGTTTTCAATACCACTAAAGCGTTCCCCGAATTGTTGCCATTATCGAATATTTAAATTTAAATACTCCCAAGAATTATTTTTTTGTAAATAACAAAGTCATAGTATTTTTTTTTTAATTTATATAACATTTTAATATTATGATAATATAGAGGAGGCGATATCGGCAAAAACGCTCTAGTGTTATTGAAAACTGAAATAGGTTACAGAAGTACGGCATAATCTACGTTTTGGAACTGAAATAGGTTTCTTGGAACAGGTGTGTTTTTTAACTCGCTCAAGGTGAGCTGTTATTAAAAAATCGCCGCCATGACTATGTTATTACTTACAATTAATACCGTATGATCGAAAAAAAAACGGCCTCCAGTTGGCTTGGAAATGACAATCGATGACATCCCCATATAATTTTGTATATAAAATGACAGCGATTTTCATTTCACAGTCATCGCTAACACCGTTTTTTTTTCGATCATATTGTAGTAACCAGTTCTTTTTACTTAGCTGTTTCCAATTTGATTCTCATAAATTACAGCAGTTCTTGTTGCTTCTTCACAAACTTCTAATTTGTGTCACAGTGTCTTAGAACAGCTGGAACTAGAACAGCAACAGAACAGCATATGAGCAATATTTGTTCCAAACAAGTTACAATCAAAACCTATTTCGAAAATAACAGATCCTGTTCCAAATCAACATCACTATATAACACTTACTGTCCTGCAATAAGACAAAAATTAAAAGTAATAATTAATAACAATTGAAGATGTATGTACATGAAATATGTCTAGATTTTTTTACAGAATCCAAAAATTGTACGTATCACACTTAAAATAAGAAAGTTTACCAAAATGCACAACTAAAAAACCCATTGACGTGTCTGTGCGTATTTTCAAACACTCCCTCGTATTTACTATCTAATTTATTCTATTTACTGATACACTGTGAAAAAAAAAATAATATTAATAATTTTGACAAACTAGTCATCAAAACAGATCTGTTATGCTTTTTTTAAACGAATTTTATGTTATTTTATAATTAGGCATAGGGCAATAGTTTATTATTTTATATAAATTTAACCACTGTAATCTTTTTATATGTAGAATATATGTATACGTAATTTGTAATTTTTTATTTACCAAAGGCATTATAAATATACATCTATATAAATCAAACACTGCTGTTTTTTTTTCAGTTTTCCAACATTTATTTATACAACATATACAACATTAATTATTGTCGAAAGTATATTGGAGAAATAGATGTACAAAAAGATAATGAAACGATACATGAGAACATACATAATGCACCTAAACCTAGCTTAAATATATTGAAAGTATCTAAAATAGTAAAAAAGACAGAATTCTCTTGAAATAAATGGTTATCAATTTTTAGTAGAGGATCTCATAAATATTATAGTATCTATTGTATAAAAGTTAATTATACACCTGTCTAATAATTATTGAGTTTAGGACACGATCTTAAATACTAGAATGGTATTAAAATGTTATAAAATAAGCCATATATTCAGCTGTCCCATAATAAAAAAGTCTTAAAAATAGTAAATTTTATATTATCATTTTTATGATGACAAGCGAGAATTTTGTTACAGTTTTGACAAACATGAGATATAGTAAAACCTGTTTATTATTTTGCTCCAAGCGCAAAATATAGTTAGGACTATTTTGGAATTTTAAGGGACTAAACATAATTTAGTAATTATTTAAATAGTCATAAAATACAAAATACTAAGAAGGTATCTATTTTTTACTGAAATTGACACGTTATTTATTGAACTACTAAAAATAGATGCAGTTTTTCCTAAATTACTTAAAATTGGCTAGTCCAAAATTGTTAAAATTTGGCACGTGTATTCAGTAGTGATGAGCATTACGATTCTTTTTAGTGAATCGAATCACACGATTTAATTTCTCATATTGAATCGACTTCTACGATTCGTTCATTTGAACGAACCACATGCACAATTTACGTTTCATAAAAACAAGAATCGTAACTGGCACTACCGGCGATAATTTGGTCGGACAATTATTTAAGGGACCAGAAAAAGAAATATATAGTTCTTTCATTTGTTTTTCAACATTATTTTACAGCACTGGCGTAATTGGATTATTTTTTTTACCAATAATAATAAATTATCAATCCAATTCATATAGGTTCATACTATTTTTTAAAGACTTCTTAATACCAATTTAATAATTATTTTAGAACGTATTTTAGTTCCGATTTAATAATCATATAATAAATAGTATATAATATCGCATGATCGCAAAAAATGGCGTCCAGTTAACTTGGAAATGAACATCGATGACATTCCTTATGTCCCCATATAATTTTACATAGGTACAAAATGACAGCGATTTTCACTTCATAACCATCGCCGACGACGTTTTTATTTTATCATATTGAGCAGAGGCCATATTTATTTGAAGTTGTATAAAAACACGACTTCGTTTTTTAGTCCGATATTTAATGATTTATAGTCGGTGAATATTATTTTAACAAAAATATTAACGTTAAAATTAAATGCATTATACAGATATTCCCGTCGGTACTAAGCACAGTATAAATAAGTATTCTTCCTGTAAAGAAAATTTCTTATCGTTTGCATTTTATGCCCATGATGTTTGTTTAGGGCTTTCGTTCAAGTCTAAATATTGGTGTCCGACTCTCTCTATGCCTAGTGATATGCCTATCACTGCCGTAGAAACGAACTAGTCGCATTGTGATCCGATTCAATTCTTACGAATCTTTTTTACGGCTCATCGTTCAAATTTTATTGATCCGTGCTGGCCACGATTCAGTTGAACGAATCGTATTGTAAGCAATGAATTAACTCCCACGACTCTTTGAACGAACGAGTCGTATGTAGAAACGAATGATCGCATTGTGATTCGATTCAATTCTCACGACTCTTTTTTTACTGCTCATCGTTCATATTTTATGGATCCGTGCTAGCCACGATTCAATTGAACGAACCGTATTCTAAACAGTGAATCGAATCACACGATTCATTTTTAATACTCGTTCAAATGAATGACTCTTTCAATCTTTGCCCACCTCTAGTATTCAGCATAGGTAGACCTTTAAAAACCCCTATTCTGTAAAGTTAATAGGGGAGACAGTTCAAAATTTGTATGGGATTTTCCAACGACAATGCACCACCCGGTATACACATTATATTTAATTATTTTGTACCTGGAGCAATTCCTTTTTTCCAAGCCTTTTTCTTTTTCATAACCATATTGGATCAAATATACTCTAACTTCAGAAAATTCGATCAGTTAATAAAATTGATTGCACTAATATATCGCATTTTATATGGATATAAATATTTTTTCATTATTAATATTAATAGTAACTTGTCTTAGCCTATATAGGTATATAATAGTTACAGTGGCGTGCGGTAAAATTTTTGGAAGAAGGTAAACGACAAAGGTAATTAAAAAAGTCGAAAAATATTTATGTATACCTACAGACATTCGAGATGAGTACCGATAGACATTCGAATTATTAATTAAAATTGTTTGTCAACATTGTTGTCTTTTTGTCAACGTATAGGGAAGCGGCGCTTTCCCCGCTTCCATGGACCGCACGCCTCTGGGTAGTATGGCAGCATGATCATAAAGAAATAAGGTTAAACAGGCCATACAATTACACTTTCGATCTTACATTGCTCTAATTTTATTCTTGTTTATCTATTTTGATTTATTAAATGTTTAATATTAAATATGTGTGTGTGTGTGTCTTAAATAAAGCAAAGCAGTACCTTTACCTTACCTTTTGATACCAAATTCGTAAAAAAATTATATAAACTTATATATTAACTTGATTTCATAGAAGGTCTAAAGAATTATCCCCTAAGATGTATAATATCAGTTATTAGGGTTATACCTTAAAATTATAATGCTTATATTATCTATACAGGGTGTTTCAAAAAACATGTGCTATCTTTCGTGGGGAGATTCCTCAAAAAATAAGATATATTTTTCATATCAACATAGGTCCGATTCTGCTTTGTTTCTTAGCTACAGTCTTAATAATCTTTCAATTTATTATAATTTTCTTCCAAGTACTTTTAGTGATTCGAATAAAATTTTGAGGGTAAAAGTTACTATAAGTTCTACATATTTTAATGCCAAAAAAGTGTCGATAAATTCATCAAGAACGTGCATATGGGGATATCACTGGAATATTAAAAAAATGTGCCACCACTGACTTTTTTTCTTTTGATATCAAAATTGTGTAGGCCGTTTAATATCAATTAAAAATTATCTCTTGATATTTTGTCGAATTCGGCCTCCTTCATGATATAAACGCAATTTTATTAATCACAATTAATAAAATTAAAATAAAAATAAAATTAGTAAATTATATATTTTACCTAAATTATTATTAAATATTATTATTGTTAGTTATTATTACTATTAGTCCAACCTACAGCAATTTCAAATAAAAAATTAATGGTATTTAAGATAATTACAAAAAACCTATTTTAACATTTTTTAAAATCCTGTAACTGTAATAGTTTAATAAAACTATGTATTTCCATACCCATGTTTATAAGAACTTTTTTTCATATTTTTTGATGAGGAATCAATGAGTACTTATTTAAAGCTTTCGCAAGTTAATGATATTAACATTTTTTAAAGGTTTCTATCAGACTTGAATCCAGGTAAATTAATAAAATTGCGTTTATCTCATCAAGGAGGCCGAAAACGACAAAATATCAAGAGGACAACTTTTAATCGGTATTAAACTGTTTACACTATTTCGCTAACAAGAGAAAAAAGTCAGTGGTGTACATGCTTTTTTTAGAAAAATATTCCAGTCATAACCCATCTGCACGTCACTGGTAAATATGTCGACGCTTTTTTAGCTTTAAAATATGTCGCATTTATATAGTAACTTTTACCCTCAAAATTTGAAATTTTGAGGGTAAAAGTTACGGTGGAAGAAAATTAGAATAAATCGAAAAAATAATAAGATTTTAACACCCTGTAGCTACGAAACAAAGCAGAATCGGACCTATGTTGATATGAAAAACACGCACATATTTTTTGAAACACCCTGTATATCATTCTTAAGATTAATCCTTGATTATGGATGGATTAATCAACAAAACAGTATTTAAGATATGACTTTTAACATCCGTAGCTAAAATAAAAACAAACTAGAGCAATGTTGAATTGAAAATACGTCTTCAAGTATTTATTACCTATATGTTTTCATAACCATGTTGCTATATAGCTTACCTAAATATATAGGTATTCTATTCTACATTAAAATCACACGTTTTATTTTCGTTAATACAACTTTATCTCGAAGCTTATTCAATTTTCTCATCTGTATGAAAGTCATGTAATAAGGCTAGTCTTTGAAAGAAGATATATAAAAAACATGATGTAGGTATAATAAATCACTTAATCTTTTACAGTATATGAAATCTTAATAAAGTGCACTATTGCTTTTAATACCCTGTATAATTTTATAATAAAGTAGATCGTTTTAACATATCAAACTAAAAAACAGATGGAGTTATCTTAGCAAGAGATCGGAAAGAGCTGATATCGGTGACCAAAAGACTAGAAGATTAAGCACAAAAAGCAGGCTTAGTGTTTAATGAAAAGAAAACTAAGTTTATGGAGTGGTCAGATAAGGATTTTGGGAAGGGAAGATGTCTACAAGTAGATTCTGAGAGAGAGAAACGATACAAGTTTGAGGATATGTAGGAGCCGTATTTCTAAAGAAATCAATTGTAACTCAGGAAATTGTAGCAAGAATAATGGCAGGAAATAGACGTGTTAGCGCACTACAGAAAATGATTAAGAGTAAGAACATATCTAGAAGTTTAAAAATCAGAATATACCAATCAATGATACGACCAATAGTGCTGTATGCATGTGAAACGCGGACGTTCAATGCAACGGAAAGTTCGAGGCTAGAGATTTGGGAAAGAAAAATACTGACGAAGATTTTTGGAGGAAAGAAGATAGACAACATATGGACCAGAAGGACAAATTAAGAATAAAAGCAACTATATCGGGCACCGAGTATAACGGGAGTAGCAAGAGCACAAAGACTGAGATGGCTGGGACGCATTGAAAGAATGGCTGAAGCAAGAATTCCTAGTATGACAAACAGGTGAAATAGGTGTAAAGAGAAGGAAGGGTAGACCGAGAACCAAATGGAAAGAGGATGTTGAAGAGGACTTGAGAAGGATAAGATTGGAGTAAAAGGCGAAAGACAGAAACAAATGGAGAAAGATAACTAATCAAGCCATGAGCCTTTGGCTTTTAGAGCTATTATATAATATATAAAAAACAGAAGGACATATTGAATAAGCCTGTCATACACTGAATACTGTACAAAATTAAAAAAAAAATCTTTTTGTGCCTTTTAAGAAGTAGTATTAAGTATTATACAATAAATATATAATATGGGCCTAGCCCAACAGTACAATTTTTGGTTCAAATAGAAGACACTGGATAACGTGATTTTTTTTACAATTTATTGGCCCTCTGGTTGCGTTTAATTTGATTCTCTTTGATTGTGTGTTTTTTTCGTTTTTCATTTATTTCTTTTCGGCATGACGCAAATTAATATTTTTGGATTTTTAACATACTGTAATACTATATTAAATAAATTGTACAGGGTTGAAAAAAAAACACATTTTTTCTTTCTTTTACCTGATTTTAACTCCATATTTGGTATTATGTTTAAACGTTCTTTAAAAAACGGGTTTTGAACTATGTTATCAGAGTTAGGTACTTTTTTTCTACTATAGTGAGTTGAAGGATTTTTTCTAGACAATATTAGATTGAGGTGGTTACTTTGTTTTCTGTTCCTTTTGTATTATACAGTATGTCCCCGGATTGTCCTTACAAGAGGAAAAACTTTTTTATTATTGACATTTTGAGAAAAATGCATTCTTCATAAAAAAGTTTTGCTTGTTCTAAAATGTCTAATTCCGTTATCTATGATCTTTTTTATGAATCTTAATTTTGATCAAAATTTAATATAAGTATTTTTATGTAAAAAAATCCAAAAAATATTTGTTTGGCGTACGCAAGATTAGAGAAGGAGAAGAGAACTTAAGAGCTAGAAATGTTAATATTACCTAAAATTTTCTTATAAGATATGGAGATTTTCGCAATTTTTAAATTTCGAATCCTCTTTACCGAATAACCATGTGAACATCTGTCTGGCTTTCATGCTGGCCTTTACCATTCCTCTGCTTTTATACCTAAAATAATAAAAAAAATTAATTACTGATATGTATTTTACGAGTATAGTACCGTAGATCTAAAAAAAACGGCGTCAGCGATGGCTATGACATGAAGATCGCTGTCAATTTATATGGGAAATGTCATCGATTGTCATTTCTCAGCCAACTGGACGCCATTTTTTTTCGACCATACGGTATAAAAGGAAACCTCTGTTTAGGAAAAAAGTTTATGTCAGATTTTCTGTTAAAATTCTTACTCAAATTTTGTCGCAAAATACAATATGATCGAGAAAAAACAGCGTCAGCGATGGCTATGAAATGAACATCGCTATCATTTTACATGTAAAATTATATTCATTTCCAAGCTAACTGGACGCCGTTTTTTCCGATCATACGGTACTTATGAGAGCATGTTAATGTAATTTTATAAATGCTTACATCATACATTGTGGTATGAAGTTATTCGTAAGAAAATTCTTTTTCCAAATATGCTAATGAGCCACCCTCGTTCCATTTGAAAAAAATTGAGATATGATTAAAACACGATTTGTGCAGCTTTTAATATTGCTAGGATGAAAACAAGACACGAAAAACATTAGACGATCAAATTTATTTTTCCGAGGCTCCTTGATTAAAAATTAGTGTTTTTAACACAGCGACACATTTTTTAAGCGAGAATGTCAAAAAGTTGACATATGATATTCTATTCAGAATGTGATTTTCTATCGAATAAAGTAAAAAAAATACTGAGGGTGCCATTTAAAAATCAAAAGTTGTTGTCATTTCCGGTGAAACAGGAAGTGGTCGAAAACAATTGAATACGTCAATCAATCCTATTTTATGTCATATTATGTCATATAGGTACTAATATACCAAATCTCGTTTTTTTTATCTGAAAAAATAAAGTTATAGGGGTGAGTCAGTTTTGCGACGCACCCGGTATACCTTCTAGAAGTCTCACAAACTTCAAATTTTGAATTTTAGTTAGCGTTTAGCTTATAAAAGAAGAAAAAAAAATGAAAAATTTCAATGTCTATTAAACCAAGAAAAACTAAATAACTCTTAATATAGTAATGCAAAAAAAAACAAAATATTTTGGGCAATGAAACTTTTACATAAAATACTCCTAAACCTTAGATCTTAAATAATTAATTTGTAGTATTCATCTAAGTAACACTATAGAGTTTTTGGTTGTATCATACTCGAAAAATCTGAAATAGAAAGCTTTTTTGGAACTCCCATTCTTTTTTTGGTGTACAGAAGAATATTAGCCAGCTTAAGTTTAATACTAATTTATTCTAGGTCTTTAAATGAACCAAATGTCTCTTTCTAGTAAATAACCCACTAATAAAAAATGTAATATCCTAGCATCTTAAAAATGAAATTTATAATTACTTCAATTGCATTAATTACTCCAGCGTCTGGTCTGTCTAAAATTAGATTTTTTGTCTTCTGGTTAAATACCCTTCTTTTCTCTTCTTTATCCTTTGATTAAATTCTTCGTTCTTTTTAACTAGGCTCTGCTTTAATCTGAACTTGAAAGGAAGTATATAAGTGAACTTGAAAACTGAGCCTAGATTAACTAGGCAGTTTAATGAAGTTATATCCAAGTGAATTCAGTAGAAATCAAAAACAGTATAGATTATAAAATATTAAATTTCAAGATCCTATAGTTGATATTGGAGAGTAGGTAAGAAAGAGTAGTAAACAGTATCGCTTATCAAAACAGTTAAAAAATTTACCAAATTTTTCGGATTGCATGGTTGAGATTATTGCGCATCTTTAGTTTGATCTTTTCCACAATTATATATTTCTCCAGATTTATTAGCATTATTTTAACAGAAATGTCAATTTTCTAAAAGCCTTACAAATGCTACGATTCAGGAAACCGCTTGCTCAAGTCGTACCACTAGTATTTCTATATTGTACCTACCAATGGAAATATATCTGAAATATATCTGCATATTCATACTTAACCATAATTTTAGAGTGGTTCAAAATATCATATCAGTGCTTTAGCTTGTTAATAAATGCCATCCTCAATATACCTGGTAATTCATTTGGAGGTATTTTTTTAAATATTATTTAAACAAATATTATCCATGGAGAATTTAGACTTCACATAGCCCCAAAGGAAAAGGTCTAGAGGTGTGATGGCACTTGATCTGACACGTGAAATGATCTGTTCAGCGAATCGTTCTCGCAGTAAAGCCATGGTTTCACGGGCTGTATGATAATTGGCGCCATCTTGTTGGAACCAAATTTCGGCGAGATCACGGGCTTCAATGTTAGGTAATAAATAGTCTCGTTATCTTATCGGTCGAAAAGTAATACACATAAAAAATTCAGTTTTTTTAGTATTTGGAGCAAGTATTAATCAACGCAAACAGTCAATTAATGTTATATTTCATAAATTTTATAATTTTAATAAAATAAGGGAACTATATCGATAATAATAGTATTCGTATTCTTTGAAAATTTGTTATATCTTTAAAAATAATCCAAAAAGTCAAGATTCCATGGGTATATTGATAAATAAGGTCTAAATTATAAGAAAATGCATTTTCTACGAAACCTTGAAGAGATAGGTAAAAAATGAAATAAAACAATTTTATAGACAATTAAATTGTGCATCTGATTATCGTAAAATATATAGGGTGTTCCATTTAAATTAAAGAAGTTATTGCCGTTTAAAGGTAGTAATTATTTAAAATAAATTTTTAGATACCTACTCTATATGAGGTAGTATTATTTTTATTATCTCAACACAAAATTTAGTACAATATTTGGTTTTAAAACAATACGCCTAGAGAAATGAAGCATTAAAATTGTTACTGTATTTTCACAAAATCGTAAATATATCAAAATCAGTCATCCAAACCTTAATTAAATTGGATTTTATTTTAATCGTAGAAACTAAAAATTTACAGGGTGTTTCATTAAAATATACAACTATGATACTTGTTACCTATTTGAGACACTCTGTATCTTTGGAAAATCATTTTAAATTGTAGCTTTAGTAGTCCTCCAAAGATCCCATCGCTCAAAACTTCTAAAAATCTGATCGTGTGGCTACAATACTCCGAATGAGGTGAATAATTCTGTATATGTTTTTTTATTTCTTACTAATTTTTTTAAATTATACCATTAGATCTTTATAAGAAATAATAAATAAATGATAATAACGCAATAAAAATTAATAGAAAGATGTAGCAAAAATGTTTGACTTTTATTTTTGCTTTTATGGCTTTCTCCAAATTCCGCTACTACTAATTGTTATTTAATGATTATTTGTATTTTTTTCTACTATAAAAATTCATAGTTAGCTAAAAAAAATCAGTGAACTAACTATCTAGTTAACATGCTTATTTTTTGTCAATAATGACATGTATTGACCATTTCCATTCCAAATATCTTGAAAACGGTTGCTCCTAACGATTTTTACCAAGAAACATTTTGTACGCAAACATTTTTCGGAAATGTATATTTTTAATTATTAATCAGTTGTTTTATACAGGTACGGACCAAAAGTTTTTAATCTTCAAATTAGTTAAAAAAACATATAGGTGGCGCCTCCTACAAATAGGAGCCATATTGATATCGAAATAAAAATTTTCATGTCAAAAAACACTCAGGTACCAATTTTCATCAAAATATTGACTTTAGTTCAGGAATTATTTGGAAAAAACCGAAACAAAAATTAAACTTCTAAAACGAAGCAATTTATGACATAAATTTATACGAACTTTTTTGCTTAGTTTTATCTACAGAGTATGCTGCCGAAGTTTCTCAAATACAATTTGAACCACCCTGTATAATCTGACGTATCTGATAAAAACTAAAGTGCAGTCTTATGAATAATTATAGTTAGAAAATTTAAATAGTTCTTTTTTTTTGTTGCATCTGAAAACGGGAGAACATATACCTCCTATACGGCAAAAATCCAGGCTTTTTCAATAACATAAACTCTTTTTTTACAGAATCTGTGATCTCATGTACATATTTTTCATCAAATTTCCTTTATTAGCTATTCGAATTCGTTATTCATGTTAGACTATAAGAAGTAAACAAAAGAACATATTTAAGCTACGCCAAACAACAATAAAGGACATTCGGGTGAAAAAATTATATAAATGTAATACTTTCATAATTTACTAAACTGTGATATCCGTTTATTTAAATTGAAACCATATATTCGTTTGATTTTTGTTGCAGAGTTCCTTGCTGAACTAATGTACATTTTTTTACCTAATGTTATTTACTGTAATTTTAACATAACTCATATACCGTATGATCGAAAAAAAAAACGGCGTAAGCGATGGATATGAAATGAAGATAGCTGTCATTATATATGTAAAATTATATGGGGAATGTCATAGATCGTCATTTCCAAGCCAACTGGACACCGTTTTTGTTCGTACCGTATATTCTTTAATGTCAGACAGAAGGAAAAATAACAGAAGATCAAAATATACCAGAACAACAAATTTAGGATACGTTAAATAATAAGATTTTAGTTTAATCTAAAGCAATTTCAGCTTTATGTAATCTATAGTCTAGGCTTATAATAATAATTTAATTATTTTGAAATGACATCTGACAGGAGATATAAAGGACAGTTAAAAGTAAGTTCATGTGCATCCGTCATGCATCGCATAGATAAAGGAAACAAGTTTAGATTGGAATGCTCGGCTTGCCGCCAAAACTTATAATTGTTTTGGGGTGCATACGATGTATGGCGCTGCTATAGCGGTTGCTAAGAACAACCGCAAACAGGAACAGAAATAAGTTTTTCTCGTGAGTTTTTCTTGTCAAAGTCAGAATCCTCAAAAATTATAAAATTTTTCAAAATTTAAACTGCCCTCATTGAAAAAATACCGAAAAGTGTTTAAAGCGTCCATTTTCAAAGTAATAATTGCTATCTTGTGAGTTTAATTTCGATTTTATTAACTCAAACCCGAGATAATTGTGAAAAAGTGGCATTAAAAACTTAAAAAGCTGTGTTGTGAACTGCAAAAACCATTGTGGATCGTGGCATAACGTCGGTTTCCAATGTTTCATAGGTATTTCATACATGTCCTTATATAAAATAAAGTTTCTTATATACAACACACTGGCATTTTATTAAAAAAAATGAAAGGAAAATTGAATAATACCTTTAAATAAATAATATTTTGGCCACATAATTTCAGAAAAAGACCGCGACCGTTATAAGAATAGCGCCAAATACTATTTACATTGTCCTTACTTCTTAAAATCTAATAGTCTAAGAGCTAACAACGTTCTCGATATAGTATTTTAAGATGTCTGGCCCTTTGATATATCTTTTACTATGCTCTCTGGAACAGCATGCGGCCCGTCTGGCTGCCGATACCCGTTGCGTTCACTACTGCGCATCGGAAAAAGATCCTATATTTTTTTATTAATTTAGTCCTATAAGTTCTAGTATTGAATATAAATCGAACATGTCACCATAGCGCAGTGCGTAGAGTTTCAGACCACGAACCGATGATTCAGAGTTCGAATCCGGGTCAGGTCAATGACTTTTTTTATTTTATTTTCGTTTATATTCTGAGAGTAAAGTATTAAATAATTCTGGTAATTAAATAAAAACAAATATTTAATACTTTACTATCAGATTATAAACGAAAATAAATTAAAAAAGTCTTTGCCCCGACCCGGATTCGAACTCTGAATCATCGATTCGTGGTATGAAACTCTATATTGATTTATAATATAAATAAGATGTACGAAATCTCATGCACGAGTCTCATTAATAATGCAATTCTGAAAATTCAAATTTAATAAGATTACTTACCATTGTTGCTGGTGACTGCTGTCATCGTAGTTCTCAGCTTTCAGTCTAATTTGCGTCAGAATGCCCACCAGTAATTCGTCTACGTTGTGATTGATGCCCACTGATATTTCTATGAATTTTGCTTTAAACATACAGGCCACACATTTACCATCTGTAAACAAAACATAAGCTGATTAATGAAAATTAACTTGATAATTAATGGTTTGTCTTGAATTACAGAATTACTCGTTGTTTTAACATTTGTCGGACGTTTATCCTGTGGAGTAGAGTACTCGTTTGTATGCGAAACAATGGCATAGCTAATGCTATTTTCTGTAAAATATCAGATCGGTAAATAATAACCCGTCTTACTTTGAAAGCTTCACTGGAATGAACAAAATTTACATACAAGTTTAACATCAATTTCCTCTTCTTAATTTAGTTTTTTTTACAAATTGTATCTTGACCTTTCACGAATGCCACGTGTTTATATCATATACAGGGATGAAAAAGTAAAGAATTTTCAGTATCATCAGTTTGAAAAAATATTAAGATGCGGTTTTCGCTGCCTTTTTAAGCTTTTATTCCTTTTTTATCAGCTTAAATAACACATACTATTGCAATTAATTTTTTTGAAAAAACGCGACATGTCTGCCAAATTGTAAAACAACGCCCCCTAGCATTTACTGTTAAATGCTCAATAGTATTGTTTATATGGTATAATATACAGTACGAACGCTTTTTTTAAAGAAGCCCTAGTTTGGTGGATTGCCATTACCCAGTCTGGATCTAACCTTTCTCTACCACTGCATTTTAGCAGATGGAGTAAACTTGTTAAAAAATCCGAAATTTGCTGAAGATGACGACCTAGCCATTACTTATAGTACCACTTATCTAAGCAAAATTTTGTAAAAATTCAATTTTCTTATATGCCATAGCAGTTGCGCCCTCTAGCGGCCATTCCTCAAACTTGAAAATAATTTCCAGCAATTTCTCATGGCACCTTTAGTTATGCATATTTATTACCACAGGCTCTACGGGTAATACCGTATGATCGAATAAAAACGGCGTCAGCGATGGCTATGAAATGACGATCGATGACATTTCTCATCCAATGGGAACCGAGATATAACGGTATAAAAACCTATCTAATGTTCTCCTTTGGCGAGAGGTACTTTTTGAGATACAGCGAAATGCTATTCTTAAAGGAACACCCTCTACGTGAATGTGAGTTCGTTTTCAAATAGCACATGGCATACAGGGTGATACAAATTCGAGGTACGGGCATTGGTATCTCGGTAAATACGAACATGGTTAAATTGGGATAAAGTTGCGCTCTAATATTCGGTATTCACCAAGACGCCATCAAAAAAGTTTAAAAATTTCAAGGATTGCGGAGTTTTTTGGAAAAACAGATTTTTTTGAAAATCAATTTTATTTTTTCCTGTCGTTACTTTTTAGAAAATCAAAATACTAATTGCACATTCTCCAGCCACTTTATTAGGGCTACCTGATAGATTAGTATTTTTAGATTTTCTAATTAGCTGATAATTCGTTCGAGAAGAATCGAGACCCACTAGAATGGACTCGTACATACGAGAACATTCGAAAACCTTCTCTATGCGCCTAACGATCTTTGGACTATTCTAGATTTCTTTTACCTGTCGGTATAAAAGCCGGCGGCAGTGGCCTAGAGAGGGCAGTTATAAATATACAGTTGACGCGCTAAAAATTCAAAAATAAATTCTTAGTTATAAATCGTTTGTAAATAGTTCTATAAGTCGTTTATCGTTATTAGTTTTGTTAATTAGTGTTAAATAAATAGTGTTTAAATAAATTGTGACTTTCTATCCACACGGAACCGACGAAAAACGTAACAATAATATAAAATGAATAACATAAATATAATAAAATATAAACAATCAAATCATTTCCCCGGAAGATGGACTGGAAATGTCAGAGCAGTAGCCAGCGAGGTTCTTGGACCTGTTGGGGGACATTACTTGACGTTATTGGTAAAGTGAAATCAATACATCTCAACATTTACAATAAAGAGCACAAAATGCATTCGTAAGTATAAGAAGAAAGTTCAAAGAACTACAAATAAAATTGAACGAAAAATAAATTTCTGCAATAGGGAGAATGGTAACCCTTTCGAACATGTAGAGCATTAGAATCTAGTTTGTAGAAGTTGATTTAGTGATAACTACGCTTAATATTATTAGATCGCACACTGAGATTTCAAATTCACAATAAAAAAAGTTAAAAATAATATCTTTAAATTGCTGAGCTGGATAATATTTATTTGAATCTTCCAATTGGCTCGATTTTCCTTTTTCAATGTTAATTAGCGCTGATCAATATTGTTGCGATAAATATAATAAAATTAAACAATTTAAAAAAACAGACTTGGACTTGAAATTATTTTAAATGATAATTAAATAGTTTTATTGTTGTTAAGGTAACCAAAACCAAAAAAAGTATAAAGTGTGTCATATCATTGTATTCAGGAGACCGAGTTCTTTTAAAACCTGAAATAGAAAATTCAGGTTCGTATTAAAAAAAAATAAATTGGTCTCTGTATTTCACAAATTATCAGCTAATTTGAAAATCGATTAAAAAAACTTTTTTGATGGCGCCTTGGTGAATATCCCAAAGCGCAACTTTGCCCCAATTTAACCATGTTCGTATCTTACGGTTACAGAGATATCAATGCTCGTAGCTCAAATTTGTAGCACCCTCTATAGTGCCAATACTGTTAAGAACCAAACCAGTGCTTTTCATTTCATCTCTTTAATAATTTAAAACCCTCGGTAACGTGCCACATCCACTTTATTTCGAGTTGAACATTGGGAATAGACGACTGCATTTCGAACAGCGAAACACCGGCACCGGCGGCGGCGCTAAGTTTTTATCAAAACATTCGGTAATAGAGCGGAACGGACGTAGCGTGGCGTCGAGCGTCGAGCCGTCTTCTCTATAGCTCCAGACTTTTAAACGGCAAAGGTAAACAAAAGGACTACGGAAACCCGATATTTTTAGTCGAATCTCTCTCGTTGCTGTACGTAAACAATGAGAAGTGGAGGAGGAGGTTGAAATCGAAACAAGTATAAAACCAGACCAAACCAGACATGGTGCTCAGAGCGAAAAGAAGCATAGCTAAAAAAATCGTATGTGCACTATATGCGCATATTTGAAGTGAAACTTCTTATTATACACAGATTGTTAACTGGACAGTTACTTATAGGGGAACAGAATGGCAACACTGCCTATTGAAAAACAATTATAATTTCTCGGAAATCAATACTGAATTAAGGTCTTTTAGGAAAAAATACAAAGCAAAAATTACTTTTTGCAAAAAACAAGCAAACTCGAAATATATTAAAGACGCTGACAATATAGTGAAGGCTACATGGGATATAATAAATTCATACAGAGGTCCTATAAAATATACTGTGAGTACGAATGTTAGCGCAAATAATTTTAACGATTTTTTTGTGAATATAACCGAAAATATTGTAAAGTCTCTGAGCGTAGAAAATCGCACAGTGCTTGACTATATAACAAAATTTTCTAATAAACCTTTAAATCTAAATTTTTCCTTTAGAGAGGTAACTTTCATAGAAACTCGAAACGCCGTAAATTCGTTAAAAAATAAGCATAGTAAAGATATTTATAACATGACCATTTCACTAGTTAAATAAGTAATATATTTATTAATATATCCTCTAACTAAATTATTCAATAGATGTATAAGAAACGGTATGTATCCCAGTTGTTTAAAAATTTCCAAAATCGTACCAGCATTTAAAAAATGTGATCGTGAAAGTGTGAATAATTATAGACCTATAGGCTTTAATACCCACACTTTCAAAAATTTTTGAATGTTTATTGAAACACCAGTTAACACATTACTTTGAATCTAATAACTTGTTCATAGAGAATCAGTTTGGGTTTCGTAAAGGAAAATCTACAACAATGGCTTGCATCCGTTTGATGGAAGATATAATTGAGGGTTTTGAGAGCGTTTTAACTACGTTAGTTCGGTCTTCTGTGACCTTACCAAGGCCTTTGATTGTGTGGATCACAACATACTTTTACAGAAAATTTCATATTATGGAGTAAATAATTTGAGTTCGAAATTATTGGCTGATTATCTTGTAAACCGATCTCAACAAACATTAGCCAACGGTACGCTCTCTGATGTGAGTGTTGTAAAATATGGGGTTCCGCAAGGCTCAGTATTAGGACCTTTATTGTTTTTAATTTACATTAATGATTTACCCGTGGCTACACTTCAGAATAATTTGATTTTGTTTGCCGATGACACTACTATCTTATGTGCTCGGAAATCCCCTGAAGAAATTCAAACTAATTTTGAATCGATTTTGTTAAATGTTGGTGACTGGTTTCAGGTAAACCGATTATGCCTGAATGACACCAAAACAGAAAGAGTTATTTTTTCTCTTAAAACAAAATGTAAAGTAGATTTCTGCAGTGTCCGATTTCTGGGAATAAAGTTTGACACAAAACTGAGTTTTGAAAGTCACGTACATAGATAAAAGAATATAATCTTCTATTAAGATAGATATGAAACTTAATAGTAAAATTTTGGGTCAAAGCGCCCCTCCGTGTTCTTAGTAGAGACTACGTTTAACCCAGCGCCTTCGCCTTTTTTTGCTGTAAATATTTTTTATCTTTATATTTGATTTCAAGGATTTAGTTTTAAAGTTACACTGATATATTAGTATATCAAAGTAACTTTAATAAAACATAAGAATATATATATTTTACAGTTTATTAAATATAAATTTTGACTACAAGGTAAAAAGTAAATCACAATATTTGGCAAAACTTATAAGTATACCATTTTTACAGTTAATAAATAATAAAACTATTTCTGACTATGATATTTAAAATTTAGATAGATAAGAATATTAAAAAACATACCGGTATATGCAGACGTAGGCCGAAATTCAATAAAAACCAAAATTTTTCCTGCGAAAATCGGGTTTTTTTCACAGAAAAGGTATTTTTTGATTTATCAACAATCATTGTCAAGTTGACAATATACAGGGTTTTTTCTAATTAGTCTAAAAAATTGTGGTGTGATTCCTCATGTCTTCTTAAAACAATTTTTATATAACCATTGGGTCTAAAGTACTTCCTTTCTGATCTACATGGTGTTAAAAATTTTAAAAAAAATCGATATTTTGCTTAACATAAATGGTACACTACTGCTTTTTTAAAAAACATATATTTTTTTCTTGACTGACCATCCTTTTTCAACAAAATTGATCTTTTGAGTTTTTCTTGTTCATCAACGGTTGCCGAGAAAAAATAAATATACTTATTAAGAGCCCACCTGAAGCCGTTTTCTAACGATTTTTTATTTTTTAGATTAATTAGGAAACACCCTGTATATGCATATCACAGGCAACCAAATAAACTAGTAACCTCTAAAAATTATTTTTCCTACCACTAGCGACGTACCGTGTTTTTAGTGAGTACTAAATTATTTTATCAAAATTTCACCATATAAGTTTCCAGGCAATGGTCACGTAGACTATGTGGCAGGGAAGGTTTCCATACGCATGTATGCATTTCGGCGATTGGCTAAGTTGGGGCATCCATTGTCGTTGTTTTGGAAGCCTGTCGTCTCACATCCTTTGAATAGAATTCTGTTCATCATCAAGGATATAGCTTTTCTACCTTGAGAATTTAGATCTTTGATTGCCGTATTGAAGACTCCAACTTGAGTGATTTTTAAACCTAAATATTTATATTCTCCGCAATTTCTAATTTGATACATATTTTCTCTTTACCGTTTTCCAAATAAGTCCAAAATAACCGAGATATTTTATTTTGAAAATTTAACAAACCCAACGCAAAAAAAAAATGATTTTTCGCTTATATTTTGAGAACCACTGGATCTTTTCTGGGTTGAAAATGTCTTGTCTTGAAAATTTAATGTACTACCTATGTTGCCATATTATCAAGATTTAATGTTTTTAACTAAAAATTAAAATAAATTCCAATTTTTTTTTCAAAAAATTCCAAATTTTCAATTTTTTTTTTCGCGAAAAAACCTCATAGACATGTTTCTGGGGTCTAAATATACTACCCTTAAAAATATTTGCGCTTATTTAAGATTCACCCTGTATTGTTGTATCGCTCAAAGAAAATCGGTTGGA
Organism: Sitophilus oryzae; assembly: GCF_002938485.1. NCBI lineage: Eukaryota > Metazoa > Arthropoda > Insecta > Coleoptera > Curculionidae > Sitophilus > Sitophilus oryzae. The sequence goes on from NW_022145830.1 coordinate 110,236, forward strand.
AAGTCAATCAGTTCCTTTTCTAAATTTTATTTTGAATTTTCTCGTTTTTCCCATTAAAAGAAAAACAAATATCTTGAGAATCCTTAGAACAAAAAGAAAAGAAAATTGAGAACAAATAGATATTAAGAATATAAGACACAAATCAAATATCTGTCTATATTATCCAAAAGACATGAGTATTAGAGGGAACAAAAATAAAACTTTTTGTAGGATGAGAAGTATAGAAGATTCCGAGAGCTCTTAACAGAGAGATAAAGATGAAAGATGGCCGAAGGCGTAAAACCAACAGGGGATTGCAATTAATATTCAAGAAGCTTGCCATAATCCTCTACGTTCGTTGATTCTAAGGGATTTAATAGGTGACTGGGTCACGTAGAAAGGTTCGAAGGGAATTTAAAGGTAAAAGTCGTTCACTTATTGATTCTGTCTTGAGACTTTTCTAATTAGTGAGTTTTTAAGTAAAGTGCCAACATATTGTATGCGGTAAATTTAAAAACAAAATAAAAAAATACTAGTTAGTTTCTGTATTATATTCCGAATAGTTATTTAAATAAGAATTTGAAAAAAAATGTTGAATAATGTATTGTAAAAAATGATGAGACTTTTGAGACCTTACTGCAGTATTCTTTAACAAACAAAAGAACTATTTTAAAAGTTTTTCATGGATATATCTTATATCTATTTCATGAATGTGAGAAACTATTCGAACTGAGATGAATTTTTCTGAAACCTTCCTTAAAAACCCATATTGGCTAATGTCACCCATTGAGAAAATAATATACAGGGTGTTACGGTTAAAAAAAACGAAGATTATTTTATATTTAAGAAAGTTTGGCGTATAATTTTGAACATCCTGTATGATTTATGTGATTACCATACTTATATCAAAGTAAGTCCAGACCATTTAAAGTAAATACCTAATATAATTTTGATTTCAGGACATACTATTTTTTTTAAGAAAGGCTGAAGAAAATATATTTTTTATTTTTATTTCTTTATTAATATTTCTAAAACTATCGGAATATATTTACTCATATCTATAGGATTATCAAAAGTAATCTGTAAGGAAGCCAAAAATGCAATAATACAGGGTGAATCAAAATAAGTTCATTGGATCCAATTTACCTCTATACGAAAGTGCTTTGTTTATCCGTTAGAGGGCATCAAACTTTAAAAGAATAAACACATTTTTTTCAGATATTTTAAGAACCGTTATTCCGATTTGAATGAGATTTTAGGTGTCTATGTTTTGCTAAGTGCTCTTACATTTGACTTTCACAAAAATCAAGAAAAAATACGGGAAACGTGAAAACTACCCCATCCCTACATAAATGGAATTCTAATAGATATAAAGACATAGTCACCCAAACCCAAAATCTCATTCAAATCGGAATAACGGTTCTTAAAGTATCGGAAAAATGTGTTTATTTTTTTAAAGTTTGATGCTCTCCAGTGGACCTAGTATCCTGTAATTTCTTGTTATTCTCGATTGGTGTTATTACATTTAGTTAATAATAGTTAAACATGGTTAGTAAAATGTGTATCTAGAGTATAAAATAAAGTAACGCAAATTGTAATACGAGTAGATTTATGTAATTTTCTTTTGTTAAGCTGCGTCCACATAGCTCGCGAGCAGGCCGAACGAACACGTGGAACAAGGGAAACATGGCAAACCGTCGGTCGGAGCGAGATGTTCGCAGCGCTCGCGACGCGACGCTCGCGGTGCTCCACGTGCTCGCGATCTCATAAAATGCCTGTTTCGACTGTTCGGCTCTGTCGCGGTACATCGAAGAGACGCTTCGGAGCCATGCGAGCATACTTTTCCGCGGTTCGAGGCGCTCGAGCTGTTTGCGTTGTTTGTTAAGTTTTTAGTTTGGTTTCATTCATAGGATTCGGTATTCAGTTTCTTTGTTTATTATTGAGCCCTCGGAAGTATTTCGAGGTAGGTTTATTTTGTTTATTAGACCTTGTTTGGTTTTAAACAAGAGTTTCGTATTTTTAGGGTCTTATGGACGTACATTATCTTATGGACGTACATTGTCTTATGGACGGACGGTGTGCAAGGTATGGGCAGGTGTCCCATATCTATGTACTGATTCCAAGGCTCGGGCATTATCCAAGGTCCTAGTAGTGTTCCAAGGTACGGGTAGTCCCCATATTGCCACAGTATGGATACAGCGTAAGCCCCATGCTGCTTCGTTCCCATCCATAAGCTAGTTAGTAGTTACGGTTGTTCCAATTCATGGTGTCCTCATTCTGGCCTCTTTTGTTGTATTGGATGGCCGAGTACAGAGATGCGAGACCACCTCACGCTGCTACTGTTTGAAGCAAGGTTACATAAAGAACTGCTAAGTGTAGATTTAAGTTCTAGTTTTACATTTAACATCTAAAACATTTTCAGTCTTAAACAATAATGTACATCTCTTAAGTAATATCGTACAGACTATGTTTAGTGGTTAGATTGTCAAGAACATTAATGTCGATTTAATATTTAAAATATGATTTAGATCTTAGGTTTCATTGCATTACGTCTTGTAATGGTATTACTTTCATAGATATTTAGTACAACTCTTAATACCATTTTTTTGACATATAACCACTATATATTTATTAGAACTCTACAATGTCATCTACCAGCAAAGAACATCATGAATAAATATAGTCATTAGTTTTAAGTAATATACAACTGTGTTTTCTTTCTCTGTACATGCCTGGCGCCCAATATCTGTATTTTTTTGTTTATTGTTATTGATTAGTTTTCTCTCTAGTGAAATACCTTACCCACGACTGCTCTCCGATGAAAAGCTGCCGTTCGCAGTGGTAATGTTTTAAAAAAAACGCTACAAAATATCCAACACCACCTTTTTTCTCTTTGTGTCCTAGCCTCTATTAAAAATACTCCGGTATCATCCATGTCCGGTCAGCACGAACGCAAGCACTACATTACAATGTAGACGCCGTTGCTTGCGAGCCGAAAGATCTTGAAAAACACGACAAACAGGAAGCGCAAGCAACGCATGCACAATCAGAAGCAAGAGCGCGAGCAGGATCACGAGCAATGGGAAGTGGACGCGCCTTTACACCAAATGTTCCAATGTAAATTGATATCAACATTATAATTTTAGTTACTTTTATAATTAGGAAATTAAATTTTATTAGGATATACCTATTAATTCGAGGATTTACTACAAAACACATTAAATCAATATTTTTTGTTAATTTAATCGATGTATAAAGTAGTTCCAGTAGGTATACCATTAATTACTATTGCGCTACTATTTGCAAGTAGAATGATAAAACCGTATTTTAATTCTAAACATCTGCCTGAATGGGCTTTTATAATTAAACTTGTTAAATATGCGTTTTCTATTATTTATCTAACTGGCTTTTTGATAATAATTTTTGCAGTAATTCGGCGAATTAAAAAATGCTACGAAAAAAATTCTAGGATTTAAAATTTATTTAAAATTTTTGTTCAGTTATTTCAATTATAAATATGAAAGATCACTATACACGAGTGGAACTATTTTTGCAAAATATTTGTTATTGGGAGCCAAAAATAATTTTTGTTATATCTATTTTATATACGTTTAAAAAATATGGCTCTAAACTAGAAAAAATATTACACGAACGAATATTTCTAGAAGAATATTATTTCTATATTTTTTTGTTACTCTGAGGGAAAGCTGAAGGAATATTAAGGTGTCTGAGGGAAGAACAGTTTCAGTTTTAGGGTTTTAGCTCGTAGCGAGGATTCAATGATCTAAATAAACTTCCTAATGCGCTTTGCACGAGAATGACACAAGTTGAGACAACAGGACTCTCTCTATTTCCTGATAAAAGTATTAAGGATATCATGTTCTCTTTTAGAAATATATCTGACTTTGTATGCAATTTTTATAACCATTTTTAAGTTTAAATTCCTACAAATTTAAGTCTCTTCCAAAATTGTAAAATCGCAAATTATTGTTACTATTTAATTGGAAGAATATCGCAATAGTGTCATTTTTATAATAAGTTATATTTATATAAAACTAAATAAATGTTAAACACTGTCTTGTTGAATTGGTTAAACCATCAACTTATTAAACTCTTCTTTTCGACCATTTTCATTTCTTAAGTTAGAGGATTTTTTTGGGGACTTTTGGCTACATGCTGACATGTAATTTTCAGTCCGCCGACTATTTAGTTGCAAAAGTGTAAATAATACATTCACGGAGCCATTTGATAGCATTGCGCAGCCTTATGATATGCGCTGACAGGCAATTTTTAGTCGGCCGACTATTTAGTTGCAGATTTGCATAATAATAATATACCGGGTGCGTCTCAAAAGTGGCTCACCTCTATACAGAGTGGTCCGAACTGTATTCCGGAAACTTCGGAAGCATATTCTGCAGATAAAAATAAGTAAAAAAGTTCGTATAAATGTATGTCCTAAAATGCTTAGTTTCAGAGATACAGGGTGTAGAAGTTTCATTTTTATTTCGATTTTTTCTAAATAATTTCTGAAGTAACATCAATATTTGGATGAAAATTGGTGTCTGGGAGTTTTTTGACATGAGAAATTTGATTTTGATGTCAAGATGACTCCTACTAGTAGAGGGCGCCACCTACATGTGTTTTGACTGTTTTGAAGCTTAATAACTTTTTGTCCGCACCTGTATAAAATTACCGAGCAAAAAAATATACATCTCTGTGACTTTTTACGTAAAAAATATCTCTTTGTAAAAATCGCTACGAGCAACCGTTCTCAAGATATTTAGAATGGAAATAGTCAATACATGTCATTATTGACGAAAAATGAACACTTTGAGTAGATTTAATATAATAGAAATTTTTATTTTTTTCAATGATGATATGTATTGATAATTTAGATTCCAAATGTATTGATAATTAAGATTCCAAATATTTCGAAAACCATTACTCGTAGCGATTTTTACCAAGAGACCTTTTTCACGTGGAAAACGTCGTAAATGTATATTTTTTTACTTAGTAGTTTTATACAGGTACGAACGAAGAGCTATTACTCTTCAAACCAGTTAAAAAATATGTAGGTGGCGCCCTCTACTAGTAGGACATCAAATATCGATATTGACATCAAAATCAAATTTATCATGTCAAAAAACTCCCAGACACCAATTTTCATCCAAATATTGACGTTACTTCAGAAATTATTTGGAAAAAATCGAAATAAAAATGAAACTTCTACACCCTGTATCTCCGAAACTAAGCCTTTTAGGACATACATTTATACGAACTTTTTTACTTATTTTTATCTGCAGAATATGCCGCCGAAGTTTCCGGAATACAGTTCGGACCACCCTGTATATAACTTTTTTATTTTATCAGACAAAAAAACGATATTTAGTATGTTAGTATATGACATAAATTAGGATTGATTGACGTATTCAATTCTTTTCGGCCACTTCCTGTTTCACCGGAAGTGACTACAGCATTTGATTTTTAAATGGCACTCTCGGTGTTTTTTGACTTTATTCGATAGAAAATTACATTCTGAATAGAGTGACATATCATATGTCAATTTTTGACATTTTTGCTTAAAACAAAATTGAATTTAAATTTCAATCTAGAGTGCAATTGCTGTGTTAAAAACACTAATTTTTAATCAAGGAGCCTTGGAAAAATAGATTTGATCGTCTAATATTATTCGTATCTTGTTCTGGCCGGTTAAAAATGTCCAAATCGTATTCTTAATAATATCTCAATTTTTTCAAATGGAACAATGGTGGCTCATTAGCATATTCGGAAAAAGCATTATTTTACAAATAATTTGGTACCACACACTTGGTATTTCGAGTAAAATTGATAACCATATTCGAAAATGTTAAAAGTTGACATATGATATGTCATTCTATTCAGAGTGTCATTTTCTATCGAATAAAGCAACAAAACACCGAGGGTACCATTTAAAAATCAAAAGTGTAGTTATTTCCTACAAATTATTTTTTTGAGACGCACCCGGTATTCTTATGGAACCGAGTTCACATGCAATCAAATAGTTGGCCGATCAGCTCTATAAGAATGTTTTGTTTTCACTTTTGCAACTAAATATTTCTTAATTAACTAACTAAAACTTAATTAAATTGTTATTGTTTCGAACATTTCACTGTACAATATTCAAACTATTTAAAAACGTGATTCAGGGAATTCAAGGTGTCTTGTTTTTCAAATTAATATACAGGGTGTCTCAGATTTTAATCGGGAAAATTTAATAGACGATAGATCTTGCAAAAATAAAGCAAAAAGTTCATATCAACTTGTAAGATTTAAAGCTCCCTTTTCGAGATACAGGGTGTTAAAGTTACATAAAAAAGAAAAAAATTTAAGATATTTGAAAAACTATTTAATCGATTTTGATATAACTTGACCCGTTTATAATACTGACTATGGGATTTAATTTGATGTAATTAGATTTAAGTTTAATTGCCAGGGGCGGCGGTGGGGCATCACTGTTAAATTATTTTAAAGTAAAAAATAGACATGCCACTGCTTTTTTAGAAGTTTAATATTATTTTTGGATTTAGTAATTAAAAATTTTATTTTTTTGTCTCCTGACTTTTTTCTCTATCTTGCTTACTTCTTGCGAAAAAAATTAAATTCATTTATTCACTCCACCCTGGACCATAAATTAAATAATAATGGTTAACAAAAAGATAAGATAGACAAAAAAGTCAGGAGCCAAAAAAATTATATTTTTAATTACTAAATCCAAAAATAATATTGAACTTCTAAAAAATCAGTGGCGTGACTATTTTTTACTTTAAAATAATTTAACAGTGATGACCCACCGCCGCCCCTGGCCATTAGACTTAAATCTAATTACATCAAATTAAGTCCCATAGCAAGTATTATAAACGGGTCAAGTTTGGTTTGGTTATCAAAATCGATTAAATAGTTTTTCAAATATCTTAAAGTTTTTTTCTTTTTTAAGTAACTTTAACACCCTGTATCTCGAAAAGGAAGCTTTAAATCTTACAAGTTGATATGAACTTTTTGTTTTATTTTTGCAAGTTCTATCGTCTATTAAATTTTCCCGATTAAAATCTGAGACACCCTGTATACAGGGTTGTTCACCACATACGACACGGAGTATTGTAGCTAAACGATGAGATTTTTACAAATTGTAAGTTTTGGGTTCGATGAAGGACTATTAGAGGTACAATTTAAAAATAATTTTACAAGATACAGAGTGTCCCAAATAAGTAAAAAATATCAAAGTTGTATTTTTTTAAATGGAACGCCCTGTATATTATTACACTTTTAGTTTCTACGATTAAAATAAATGTAAATTTGATTAAGGTTTATTATACTTAAACCTTACCGTTTTTGAAATATTTTCAATTTTGTGAAATTGCAGTAAAAATTTTAAGGCTTCATTTCTCCAAGGGTATCAATGTTTTTAATACTAAATATTTAATGAAGTTTATTTATTGATCAGTTATTGTGTTGCAATAATAAAAATAATACTACCTTATACAGAGTGTCTAAAAATTTATTTTAAATAATTATTAGCTTCAAACGGCAATAACTTGTTTAATTTAAATGGAATACCCTGTATATTTTACGAGAATCAGATGCACAATTTAATTGTCTATCAAATTATATTATACCATTTTTTACCTATCTCTTTAAGTTTCCGTAGAAAATGCATTTTCTTGTAATTTAGAACTTATTTATCAATATACCCATGGACTATTGACATTTTAGATTATTTTTAAAGATGTACCAAATTTTTAAAGAGTACAGATACTAATATTGTCGATATAATTCCTTTATTTCATTAAAAAATAAAAAAAACCTGTTTAAATATTTGTTAAAGAGGACCAATTAATATGATTCCAGTATTCAAACTACATTAACTGACTGTTTGCGTTGATTAATAATAATTGCTTCAAATACTAAAAAACTGAATTTTGTATGGGCATTAGACAGTGTGATAAAAAGTAACACCTTAAAAATGATATTTCATTTTTTAATAAATGCTTATTTATAACAACAAAGACTTTAATTTGATAACTTATTTTTATATTGATTTCTGACTCAAAAATCCACATTTATTTATAATAATTTATTAACGAACACAATTAAGTATGTCATTAATTAGTATATGGGGGGAAATAATGGTGTTATATTTAATTAATGGTATACTCTTTTATAAAGATTTAAATAGTTTTCTTTTTGCATACAAATGGGCTAATATATATATATATATATATATATATATATATATATATATATATATATATATATATATATATATATATATATATATATATATATATATATAGCGTTAGTAATATTATCGTTTTGCTAAAAACGATAATATTACTAGTCTGTACATTTTGTACATTTGTTGCTTTAAAAACAATCTAAAATGTCAATATTCCATGGATATATTGATAAATGAGGTCTAAATTATAAGAAAAAGCATTTTCTACGAAAACTTGAAGGGATAGGTAAAAAATGGTATAATACAATTTGATAGACAATTTAATTGTGCATCTGATTCTCCTAAAATATACAGGGCATTCCATTTAAATTAAAGATTTATTGCCGTTTGAAGCTAATAATTATTTAAAATAAATTTTTAGACACTCTGTATAAGGTAGTATTATTTTTATTATTGCAACACAATAACTGATCAATAAATAAACTTCATTAAATATTTAGTATTAAAAACATTGATACCCTTGGAGAAATGAAGCTTTAAACTTTTTACTGCAATTTCACAAAATTGAAAATATTTCAAAAACGGTAAGGTTTAAGTATAATAAACCTTAATCAAATTTACCTTTATTTTAATCGTAGAAACTAAAAATGTAATAATATACAGGGTTGTTCCATTTAAAAAAATACAACTTTAATATTTTTTATTTATTTGGGACGCTCTGTATCTTGTAAAAATATTTTTAAATTGTAGCTCTAATAGTCCTTCAACGAACCCCAAACTTACAATTTGTAAAAATCTCATCGTTTAGCTACAATACTCCGTGTCGTATGTGGTGAACAACCCTGTATTATATTTTTTTTAAATATGCTATAATTTTGTTATGAGTAGTTTATTTACTATACGGTTTTGTATTGTTTTTAGTTTTTTTATGAAGCTACTTACAGAGCTTACTTCTGCTACTATAATAGTAATAATACAGTGATAGTAATTAACATGATATTGCAAATTGAATTATTGTAGACCTAGCACTCTATATTGCTCCACATTCCCCAAAATATCTGGGGAATATAATAACAATGTCAACAATAATTCATTTTTTTTAAACTAGCTAAATATTCATTTTAGTCAAATACAAGAGACTTTTTTAAAAACTCATTTTGAATAGTTTATACGAATTTATTTTTTAGTTATGAAAAATGATTTCGTAGAGACTAGTTGTACAAATTATATGTATATTATGTTTGTCGCTACTTATAAATTACCTTGCGTTGAAACAGTTCGACTTCTAGCTAGGTCTATTTTGTTTGCCACTAATATGGCCGGTCTCGATCGCAGCAATTCGAAATCCTGCAGCCTGTTGAGTTCTGCCTCTGCTTTTAGAAAACTAGCTTTGTCCACCACCGAGTACAAAATCACAAACGCGTCTGGGGGATTCATTCGGTTGATTTCCTGTAAGAAAAGGGATATGTTTAAATGCTAGTAAAGGTATAGAAAACAGTCAAAATACAAATTGTATCAGATATGTATATTTTAATTGTATCATATAAACCTGAGGACAGTTTTTTAATTATTCAATGGGATATTAACATTCTGTTATTTTTTATATTTTGGAATTTGCTGTAGGTAGCACTGAACATCAGTGTTATAAATTTTAATCATATCGAATAATAAATTAGATTAAATAAATAATTTATTAATAAAATGGCGTTAATATCATCAAGGATCTAAATCGACAAAATATCAAGATATAACTTTTAATCGGCATTAAACGGCCTATACAATTTTGTTAACAAAAGAAAATACACTACTCAAAATGGCGCACATGTTTTTTCTGGAAAAATATTCAGGTGGTGACCCATGTCCCTAGTGAATTTGTCGACACTTTTTTAGCATTAAAATACGTAGCACTTATAGTAAGTTTTACCCTCTACATTTCATTCAAATCACTAAAAGCACTTGAAAGAAGATTATAATAAATAAATAAAAATAAAAATGTTTACCTTGTAGCTACGAAACAAAGCAAAATCGGACCTATATTGATATAAAAAATAAATCTTTTGAAATACTCTGTATTGATTCGATTAAAAAAAATATACATGTATCAATAATTCTGTCAATAAATATATTTTTTTGAATTTAAATTTTAATATATTATGTCTATCTTTGATTAATGCCTTGCAAATTAGTCTCGTCTTTTTCTATTTTTATATTTGTTCTTTATTTTACTTATGCTCTCTAAGTTTGTTAGGTATGTTTTTGATATTATACATTACTTAGGATTTAAAATTAAATACCAAAACTGCTCTCTATAAAATGTTTTGGTTCCATTTACTTTTGTCGTTTTCATAATTTTTTAATTCATGATTGCCATTTATTCAATATTGAGTCGTTATTTTATTACCAATTTTTCAATAAATTATTTGTTCGCTTTTTATAGCAATATATTCAATGAATTTTGTTTAATTGCGTTCAACTATTTCCCGTGTTCTATTCGGATTTTGTTCCACACTTATATTTTGTTTGTTCATTATTGCAGAATTTTCTGTTATATGTATACAGGGTGGTCCGAATTGTATTCAGGAAACTTCGGCAGTATATTCTGCAGATAAAAATATGTAAAAAAGTTCGTATTAATGTATGTCATAAAATGCTTAGTTTCGGAGATAGAGGGTGTAGAAGTTTCATTTTTATTTCGACTTTTTTCAAATAATTTCTGAAGTAACTTTAATATTTGAATGAAAATTGGTGTCTGGAAGTTTTTTAACATGATAATTTTGATGTTGATTATCAATAAGACTCCTACTTGTAGAGGGCACCACCTACATATATTTTAACTGGTTTGAAGAGTAATAACTTTTTGTCCGTACTTGTATAAATCTACTAAGTAAAAAATATACATTTGCGACGTTTTTTACGTAAAAAAGTCTCTTGGTAAAAATCACTACGAGTAATGGTTCTCGAAATATTTGGAATCGAAATTATCAATACCTGTCGTCGTTGACATAAGTTAAACATGACTAAATAATTTTTAGACTGAAATCATAAATTTGAAATGTTTTTGTGCCAAAAGTTCAACAGGAACTGTTTTATCATTATTTTTCGGAGAAAAATGTAAAATTAATTTAAAAAACTAAAAAGTTCCCAAATTTATCATTTCAGTCAAATAACTATCTACGCCACATGTTTATTTTTGTCAATAATGACATGTTTGTATTGACTATTTTCATTCTAAATATTTTGAGAACGGTTACTGGTAGAGGTTTTTTAACAAGAAACATTTTTTACGTCAAAAATCACGGAAATGTATTTTTTCACCCAGTAGTTTTATACAGGTACGGACGAAAAGTATTACTCTTCAAAACAGTTAAAACACATGTAGGTGGCGCCCCCTACAAATAGGAGTCATATTGAGATCAAAATCAAATTTCTCATGTTAAAAAACTCCAATTTTTCCAACCAATTTTCATCCAATTATTGACGTTACTTCAGGAATTATTTACAAAAAATCAAAATAAAAATAAAACTCCTACACCCTGTATCTCCAAAACTAAGCATTTTAGGACATACATTTATACAAACTTTTTTACTTATTTTTATCTGCAGAATATGCTATCGATGTTTCCGTAATACAGTTCGGACAACTCTGTACGCTTTTTGTACGCGAATGTTATTTATTGCGAATTTGACATACACCAAAGCTGTATTTACGACCAGATAAAGAAAATAGTACAGAAATAAATCAGAAAAACAGGTTACGCACAAACGTAATAAGTTGCAGTAAACTTAGGTAGAAAAAAATTGCGCAATAATCTCATGTAAATTTTTTGCTCTTTTTTATGCTTTTTACATTTTTTACACAAACTTCTTTACCAGATTTCTTTCGATAAATAAACTGTAGTTAAGTTAAACTGTAAAATTACCTTTCTGTATTATTTTCCTTCCTTGCGTCTAAACTTTAATACTTTAACTTAAAATTCAATTGCCAGGTTCGTTGTTTATACCCCCCGAAAATCCTTGCAAAGTTCCGAAATTGGGAAAAGGAAAATTGCAAACTAAAGTTTTCACTTGTTCATCGTATTTTGCTATCGCAACTTCGCAACAACAATTTTAGCCACACTAAGTATCCTCTAGCTTAAACAACAAGATTATTAAATATGTTTCCTTCCTAAGTTAATTATTCTCCATTTCTAGACATATTAAGTAAACTCTGGAACATTTCTTACGTATAGACTGAAACATTCTCGTGATTTTGTTATAAGTAATTATTATTCTGAAAAGTGGTTAGAATAAGATTTCTATATAAAATTCCAAAAGTTAATGGGGCCTTAATTATATATTATAATGTATATAGAGCTTTTTACACAACTGGTTCATTATTTTTTAAGAATTTAATTAAGGTATAAATCTGATTATTTTAGAATAATATTTTGAAATGTACTTTATTCGCCTTTTCCTGGTAATTTATTCCTCTTTTTCGCTTTAAAAAAAATCGTATTTTAAATCTCAATCTAGAGTGCCATTGTTGTGTTAAAAACACTAATTTTTTATACAAGGAGCCTTGTAAAAATAGATTTGATCATTTAATGTTTTTCGTGTCTTGTCCTGGCTGGCTAAAAGATGCCCAAATCGTATTTTTAATTTTTAATCAATTTTTTCAAATGGAACAAGGGTGGCTCATTAGCATATTTCGAAAAAGAATTTTTTACTGTACTAGAATAAAAAAAACTTGAGAATTTTGTTTAAGTGTAAACCGAAAGTATATACAAAGATGTATTTCATAATATTTTAATTTCTATAGGGTGGCTCAAAAAAGTTTGAGTGGTCGGGATAATTTTTTTTAAATAGTATATTATTGCATTTTTGGCTTCCTTTCAGATCACTTTATATAATCCTAAGATATGAGTTAATATATTTTGATAATTTCGGAGATTTTCAATAGCAGAGCTCAGTTGAAATTAATAAAAGCATTTAATTGTATTTATGTGATTACATGGAATCTTTTAATACCATAAATTTACCAAGTAATTTCGGTAGTAAACACTTTATTTAGAGTGGCTTCTTTTTGTTTATCTTGTGTCTTAAGATTTACGATAGCGTCCTTCTAACAAAGGCCGTGTTTCGACGAATAGCATCGATATTTCCATATCGTAAACTTGATTTACGGCCAGCGATTCGCGGCTAATTTTAGTTTGCAGTAGTGATGGCACAGTTCAAAAATATATCGATATATTTTAACTTTTTATATAAGGAAATATGACTATACACTATACAGGGTGAATCCTAAATAAGTGCAAATATTTTTAGGGGTGGTATGTTTCGACACCATTATCAATTTTTTTTCGTAATTTTTTTTTAAATTTGGAATTTTTTGAAAAAAATTTTGGAAATTTTTTAGTTTTCAGTTAAAAAAAAAACATAATTTCTTGATAATATGGAAACATAGGTAGTAAATTAAATTTACAAAAAAAAATCGAAATTTACCGAAAAGATCCAGTGGTTCCCAAAATTTTAGCAAAAAATGACTTTTTTTGAAATTTTTAAAGTAAATTATTCGGTTATTTTGGATTTATTTGAAAAACGGTAAAGAGAAAATATATTTCTTTTATCGGGATCTACCAGCCCTAAAAATATTTGCACTTACTTAAGACTCACCCTGTATATAGCAATATCTTTATAGACTTCGAGAAGGCTTTCGACACGATATCTTCTAAGGCAATAATAGAAACACTAACAAAACCTGGAATAGACAGACCTTATATAGAAACGCTCGCCAATATACACAAAGAAGCCAAAGCAAAAGTAATAATATATAAAACAACCCCAAACTTACCATAATGCTAATTGCAAAGCAATAGGACATTGAGATTGAAAATAGATGGAGAATATCTTAACTATCTTAACTCCGCTGATGATATAGTCCTAATTGTCAATAGTTCTAAAAAACTATAAGTACCAAACCAAAAGAAACTAAATACAACCTGCAAAAAGAATTTTGAGCAAAAACTAAAGTAATGTATAACGAACTAGTGAAAAGAAAATACATTCTAATACATTACATAACCTTGGAAATAGTAGAAGAATATGTAGGTTTGGGACAACTTAGACACAGCTCAAGATCTCTTCTACCAGAAATCAACAGAATAATTAAGTTAGCATGAAGTACTTATAGAAGAAACTCAATCATATTCAAATCTAAAATGCCAGTTTATCTAACGAAGAAAACTTTCGAAACCTGGCTACTTAAAAACCGATATCATAAGGAAATTGCATGTCACACAACGCTCGATGGAACGCAATATACTGAGAATAAAAAAAGATCGTAGAATAGAGCGGATACGACAAAAAACCTAGGTAATAGATTGATGTCATTCACAAAATTAAATCCCTGAAATGGCAATGGGCAGTACACCTGGCGAGAAGAACGGACAACAGAGGATTTAAAAAATAGTATAGTCCTGAGGAAGAAAATATATTTGTCAAAACGTCGACTAAATTAAAAACTCGAGTTTTATTTGATCCAAATTCAAAAAAATAACTTTAAAAAACATAACTTGTCTGTGAACACCAGGAAACAATATAACGTAAACTGGGGGGTATCTTTGTGGCTGCAGCATAACTTGGTACATTCCTCATATTTTCAGATTGTATAATGTATGTTCGTCATTTTCAAAAATAAAGTTAATCTCTACGGGTAAGGGTCACTAAATCTGGCCATTCAGCATTGAAGCATTTAGCATTTAGTTAGTATATCTTAAAACACTGTTATTTCCCCCATTTTATTGTTGGAATTTTTCTTTTAAATGACACTGGGAAAAATATATTTGCTTCTAGACAAAATTTGATCTTTGCGGGCCAATTTTGGTACTGATTCAAAGTTACCCTACGAATTGTTTAGAATGTATCCTAGCCTGAATTTAATTTTGTTCTAAAGTTGGACATGGTAATAGAAGTGTTCTTTTTAAAGCTGTTATTTAGTCTATTGTATGGTTTGATTGAATTTTAATTATTAAGGCTAGTGCTAAGCAAAAGTATACCTAATGTCAGTAACAGGTTGTTTTTAGAAAACAAATATCTCGTAAATACTGGCGTTTACCCAGATCACGGAATTACAAGAGATTAAAAATGGAAACAAGGATATTTTTGATGGACTTATTGGATCCTCAAAATTAGAGTGCATACATATATTGTCCTGTCTATTTAAGAATAATACATTTTTTTGCTGCAATATTTTAGACAATAAATCGTAAACTTTCCTTGTACCTAGCTAAGAAAAATATTATGTTATATTTATGATGGATATTTACTCATCAGAAACTGTAAAACTAATCTATTTGTTATCTGTATTTGTTGGTTTTTTAGTAAAAAAATCTTGTCTTCTTATTAGTTTTTTTTTAAAGAAACACACATCTCCTCCTCCTCCTCCTCCTTCCTATTACTCTATAAGAGTATGGTGACATTATGATATCGCATTTATGGTGTCTCTCCATATTGTTCTGTCTTGCGCGGCAGTACTGGCCTCGTGCAAACTATGGCCTATTATTGTCTTCATTTGGTCCACCCAACGCCAACGGTTTGGAGATCTCCCTCTAGGACGTTTCCCGTTCACTTTTCCCTCCACAATTAGTTTTTCTAGGCCATTGGTGTTCCTGGATATGTGGCCAAAGTATCTTAAGTATGACTGATTTATTGATATCGACAGTCTAGATTCGATATTCAGTTGTTCTAGTATTGAAATATTTGTACGGTGAGCTGGTGTAGGGTATTCGCAGCATCCGTCTATAACACCACATTTTAAAAGCACCGATTTTACGTTTCATTGCCAACTTCAATGTCCAGGTCTCTGAGGCATAAGTGGCAATGGGGAAAATTAGGGCTCTTAGTAGTGTGAGTTTGTTGTTAATTGAAATGGCTGAATCTTTCTAAATTTTATTGAGTTTGGTCATGGAATTATGTGATATACACAGTCTTCTCTTGATTTCTGCATCACACCCTCCTTTGTTTGATATCAAACACACATCTACTGCCCTAATATTAGGAAAATATATTTTTTCAAATATTTTTAGCTTCTTTTATAGAGCTGTATGTCCTTCTATGGTGCATAATGTTTATTTACTGCTATTTACGTATAAAATTAATCTGTTCCAAAGTTACCCTACACAGACGGAGTTATTTTAGGACAACTTTAAAGTGCAATAATTAAAGTACTGCTTAAAATTTTGATTTCATAATTTGGCTAATTTTAGTGTTATAATAAAGAGGATTATATCAACAAGGATTATATCAACGAAAAACAATAAAAATCGTACCAAAGTTACCCCGTCATACCGTAAGTATGAATAAAAAATAAATACAATATTACATATTATAAAATAAAAGATCAAAAATATACCAATTTCTTTTATTTGAAACTCAAGTCTTTATTGAACCTTTTTGCAAATATTTTTTTTTTCGGTAATTTTGCTGTAGCGGACCTCACATTCATCTTTATTATTGACTTTCCGAATGACTATCTTCTTTTGTTATTTGCTCTAAATAACGTAGCTCTTGCTGACTGGCAAATAAAATATTTTTATATTGCAGAGCCGCTCTTATTGAAAATAATATCCTTTTTAAAATTGTTGACATTTTCGACTTTTTCTGCTTTTCTTTTTCTCATTAGAGCCTTGTGCTTTGATTTGAAATACAGATTTCATTTCAGTCCAATTTGTTTTATTTCTTTTTGCAAGGCGCATTCAAAACGAGCGCTTGCCAGTGGCATCGTTAAATATTTATGTAGTTTTTAAATTTACTTGGAATTAATTAGACGTATTTGATAATTTTTTGTAATTAGCAAAAAAAATCAATATTATATGGATACTAGTTACTAATTTGAAATGCTTTTGAAAAAAAAAAAATAAAAAAAAACTATTTTTAGCCATTTTAACACTTAACACTGAACATCCGATGTCTAATGGTCACTTATTCTGTCTTTTGTATGGAATGGAATCCTGTATCCTAAAAAGTTATTCATTCTCCATCATCATCATTTTCAGCTTCTTCAACCATTTCCAATTATGGTGTATGTGCTTCCCTCACATACTCTGTAGTTGGGTCTAAAGCACCCCATACACGATGCAGTTTACCGGAAGGCAGACCTTCCGACTTGCAAACCTGAAGGCAAACCGTATAGTTAGTGGTCATATTTGCCGGAAGGCCGGGTCTGAACTCTCGGCCTCCCAAAAATCTGCGAGCGGCTGAAAATTTGCCTTCGGGCTAGCTTTTTGTTTACAAGTCGAAGCGTGTATGTGCGACGCGACGGCGGGCGTACAGGCCGAGTTTCTAGACAGTGTTTAAGAAGCAAACCAAAAATGGCTGATATGAGAACATGGTCACATGATTTTATCGAAGAATTTATCTTATTATAGAAGTCGCTACACTGTTTGTATGACATAAAAAGCAAGCAATATTTGAATAAACCCTAAAACGTAAACATTAATTATCGCTTCGCAGGTTTCAGGAATGATTCGCTCCAAAGCTTGAGCAGAGATGCGTGTTGAGAATTTCAAATCTTCGTAGTTCCTTCCTGTTGCCAAATATCTCAAAGTACAATTTAGTCGCTCATGAGAAGTGATTGCTAACCTCATTATAGTATCTTCTTTTCGAAATAATGGAGACACAAGGTCAAGCAATTCCGTATAGCAATTTTCATCCATTCGCAAATATATTAGTAATAATATTTCGATAATCATCAGGCCCCAGTTGTAATTCATTTATTAAGTTCATATGCGAATACCCTTATCGATTTAATAACCATTGTTTCACCCATTTTGAACGTCTACGCTTTATTTTTTTCCGTTTTCAGGCAATAGAGCAACCGCGAGTCCTATTAACATCAGATCATTATCCGAAATCATAACTACAGCTTTTCGGTAAGCACTACACTAAAAACTGAAAAGAAAAAAGAAATCCGCACGAATAAAACGTACTGTGTATGCTTAACCCGAGAGTACAGTTTAACCTTCAGGTTTGCAAGTCGGAAGGCCTGACTTCCGGTAAACTGCATCGTCTATGGGGTGCTTATTGTTGGCTATGCGGGCCCAAGTTATCCCTGCTAATTTCCTAATATCATCGTCCCATCTCAGGTTTGGTCTTCTTTCAGCTCTCTTAATTCTTCGTGGGTACCATGCTGTAATTTCTGTAGTCGATCTGTTGTCCGTTCTTCCAAGGTGTCCTGCCCATTGCCATTTGAGGGATTTGACTCTGTGGGTGACATCTATTACCTGGGTCTTTTGTCGTATCCACTATATTCTTTTATGGCCTCTCTTGGTTATTTCCAGCATATTTCGTTCCATTGAGCATTGTGCGACCTGCAGTTTCCTTACGATGTCCGTTTTAAGTGTTCAGGTTTCGAATGCTTAGGTCATGCCTGGTACACCACATTGGTCGAATGTTTTCTTCTTTAGATAGAGTGGCATTCTAGATTTGAATATGATTCGAGTTACCAACCATACCAACTTAATTCTTCTGTTGATCAATTCTAAAATCAACAGAAGAATTAATAGGTAATTAAAATGAAGAAAATCGAAGGCTTCGAATGTTGTGTTTTTGTCGGATACTAAAGATACGGAGGAAGCACATATCAAATAAATCCGTATTACTTGGGATGAGCCAAGAGAGATACCTTCTAAGCATAGTTAAGAAAAGGAAATCGGCATAATTTGGACATTGAAGAATTTAGACAAGGAAAACGAGGTCTAGGGTAGAAGGTAGATGTCGTGGATGAAGACATCAGAAGAATGAATATTCAGAATAGCAGAAAAAACGAGAAGAATTCACTTTAGTTAAACGCCAATCTTCGATGTGAAGATGCAAATTAAGAAGAAGGAAGATTAGAAGAAAAGATGCCATTCTCAGTAGTGATGCGCAATTCGATTCTTTTTAGTGAATCGAATCACACGATTCAATTTCTCATAATGAATCGAATCTTTTCAACACATTTGAACAAACACATTATACGTACAGTATAAATATATATCTATTTTTGTAAATACCTTTTACATCACTTGCATTTTATATCCATGATGTTTATCTAGGGCTTTTGTTCGAGTCTATTGATGCTCTACTACATAAATACGCAATCTACATAATTATGAAGACGGCGTTAAATTATAGTTTATTTTGTTACTAATGTATAAAATTGGTATAATAAAACATAACATTTTATTACTAAAATAATAATTACTGATCTATATATTGATATCATTTCAATTAGATACCTATATTACAAACGTTTGAGTACCCAAGCTCTTAGCACCGTCTAAAGATTCTAATCTCATAGTTATAGTTCGAATATTTACTTTTTAAACAAACCGCATTGTAAGGAATGAACAATTCTAACGATTCTTTGAACGAACGAATCGAAGAAACAAACGAGTCGCATTGTGATCTGGTTCAATTCATTCAACTCATTTTTACGACGTTCTTCTCTGGCTACGATTCGATTTAACGAACCGCATTCTAATCTATGAATCGAATCTATTTTTAATACTCGTGCAAATAAACGACTTGATCAATCTTTGCCCACCTCAAATTCTGAGAATCTCAGACGACTGTAAATTGTCTATTTTTTTCTTCATCTTGAAATAGGACGAAGTCCTGTCAATTCTACCAATTGGCTTTGTGTGATGTTGATGTCCAGCTGTAAAATCAGAATTTTGGGGGCCTACCAACTGGACGTCTTGTTTCTGGTTTTTGTGTTTTATCCCACTTGAGGCCACACCTGCTATATCCAACAGCGGTGCATTGCTCTTATCCAGCCGACAACGTTCTGTACTCCGAATTCTGCGTTACGTATTCTATCGTGCAATGTGATACATGGTCATTTATTGTTCGTAAAATTTTCATCTCTGTTGTTCTGATTTCCTTTTTTGTTTATAATGTTTCTGCTCTTGTTTCGGCAGCGTGTCAGTACGGGTCTTATACAGGTCCTATAAATTCGCGTTTTATTTCCTCTGCGTATGTATTTTATTTCTCCAAGTTATGTCAGGTAAATATCCTGATCTCCATGTGATTATTTTAATCTGATTGTCCACTGCTGCTCGATGTTTCTACCAATATATAATTGAAATTCATTATCTGATTTATAATGTGCTCACAATTTACCCGTGAATTATAATGACAGAAGCAAATGTAAAATGTCTTCTAGTTGCAAAGACTTTAAACGGTGTGGAATGAATAGTACCAGTCACCGCTAAGCACACATGATTTTAAAATTTCAATAACTCTATTTATTGCTATCAGTTGATTAGCAAATAGTTCTATATTTCCCTCTACCAGTATATCGAAATATGACTTTGATACAATAAATACAAGTATCGATATATCGTTGCCATTCTTACTTGGAAGATGTTCTTACGATTCCGTTTTTGAATCGCGCGGTGTATTTTAAGATGAAACGATGCGCTTCCTTCCTCCCTCCCTGCTAGCTCCTTGGCCCTCTTCGCAAAAGATTACGAGTCAACGTTCGAAGACATGATAAGGTTGCGTGTCGTTAAACGCCAGCTATACAACGAATATCGGAAATAGTCGGAAATGGCAAACGATGGCCGTTAGAATTATATATAAGTGTATTAATGCAATCTTCCGGAAAATCTGGGAAAGTCGCCAATAAAATAAGACACTGAAAATAAAAATATCTACCTGTTTTAGGTAAAAAAAGAAACTAGGTTGAGAATCGACAATTTCTACACAGATAGCGCTAAATCGAAATATTTTGGAAACAAGGTTCCCATTTATTGTCGATTCATTTTTTCTCTTTTTAGACACAAAACAAAAAAATAAAAATAAAAATATTATAAAATAAAACTAAATATCTATATTTCAAACAAAAATATTTTGTAGCATCAAATAATGATATATTATTATTAGTGATGGGCAAAACTGTTATTTTTATATAACAGTTGATACTGTTATAGTTATTTATAAAAAACAGCTCAAAATAACAGCCTAAAAATAACAGGTTTCTTTATTTTACTGCTAAATATCTGAAAGAGTATGAGGCGGTCACCGCCAGGCGTATTAACGCAGTGGCAAGTTGCAACAATTACGTGCTCGGTGGTAGTATTTCCAGGGTGTCAAAACATTTCTAAATATCGATTGTTATCTAAAATACCTCTCTAAAAACGGTGGTTGTTTACAAATAAGCGCTGTTTACAAATTGCGATATAAAAAAAACAAAATTCCGCCACTCGTCTATACCTATACATTCCGATCTACCTACGCCCTGCCCCTCGATCCGCGTAGATCCGGAATTGCGTAGCAGTGTACAGGGTGCATCTCACTCGACGGGCGAGAAGCTCTTAGTTATGATTTTACCATTTGCGGTCAAAAAATAGCAATATAAGAAAATATGTAGTATATTCTTCATAAGTAAACCAACTACACACTAGAGTTCGAATTAATTTTACACTTAAACTTGCGTGTACCTGCGACTTCGTTCGCGTCGAATTAATAATTTCTAATGGTGATGATAAAACAAAACAAGAATTTCCATTAACATACAAACTGGATAAAATTTTCTCACATTTGCCAAAAATAAGGTTTCTAACGTCGAGCAGTTTAAGCAGAATCGTGGTTAATCAATTACTCAACTTTTTGGAATACCCTGTTGATTTTTTAAAATATTTCAAAATATGTAAAAAAACAAAATAAATTATGCGTGTCCAGACGTTTTCCCGAAAGACTAACCGTTTTTTAAATAACAAATATTGTAATATTTGAGAGGCGTTTTCACCCTGTTGGAATTTGAGACTCGAGAAACCACTCCTTATCGAACCTCAACCCCACAGTCAATCCGTTTGCCAAAAATCAGCTTTAAACGTCAAGCAGTTTAAGCAGAATAGTGATTACTCATTGGTCACATTTTATGAAACACCCTGTATATATTTTTAAAAAATCTTAAAATATGTAAAACAACATAATAAAATATACGTGTTTAAGAGTTTTTCCCAAAAACTCACCGGTTTTTAAATAAAAGATAATCTAATATTTGAGAGTAGTTTCACCCCCTTAGAATTCGAGTTTCGAAAAATCCCTTCTTATCGAACTACACACTAAAGTCAATCCGTTTTCCAAAAATCAGCTTTTTACGTCAAGGGCTTTAAGGAGGATCGTGATTAATCAATGACCAGACTTTTCAAAACACCCTGTATACATTTTTAAAAAATCTTAAAATATTATTCTGAAAATTTTTTTAGAATAAATAAATACCTAAATATTTAAACTTAATAAGTAAGTACTGAAACATATAGCGCCATAATATCTCAACCTCCGCCCGTTATGCTCGTAACAGGTTGAAAAACAATGTATCTAAAACAACTGATGGCGTTATTCTCCAACCTGTTTCGAACCTCCATCAACAATCGACCGATGCAGCAGGGTTCCTTTCCCACTCCGATTATCTCGACCGCCGCCCTGTTATGCTCGTAACAGATTGAAAAACAACGTATCTAAAATGACTGCTTCTCCAACCCGTTGCGAGCCTCCATCGACAATCGACCGATGCAGCAGCGTTCCTTTCCCACTCCTGTTATCTCGACCGCCAGGCGTTATGCCCGCAACTGTTTCAAAAAACCTGCTTCTTTTATATCCTATTATTTTTAAGCTGTTGCAAACCCAATACGACCATCGACGGTATCGACCGAAGCAGCTACGTTCGCCGTAGCGCTTTCCTCACTCCGTTGTCCGTTGTCTCGCCGCCTGTATCGATGGTTGACGAAGTAACATGTTTTCCATCCATACTAGTTGTTTTTTGGAATTGCTTCGAGCAGCATAGAATGTCGTAGCGGTGCAGAGCGCCGCCTTCGATTTTAGTTTCACGAGCGGCCGATCTCTACGTGTCGTTATTTTATATCTGTTATTTTTTAGAAGTAGTAACGGTTGCGTTATGTTATTTATAAATAATTGTTATAAAATAACAGATAGTTAAATAACAACCCATCACTAATTATTATTAATGCCCCTCTGCATTAAAATATGAAAGTACATTATTAAATTAAAAAATTAATTTGCTTTTGCCAGACATTTTTTGTGCGAGAAAATCTAAAAACAAAGATTTTAAGACAAAAAACAAAAGACATTGTTGATGGTTGTTTTCATTTTGAAATCCTTCACATTTAGAAACAATGGCTGCTGAAAACGGAAACATCTTAAACACAAATTGCAGAAAATGTTTCGAAACATTTCCTCTAAAAGTTTTGATTCCGCATCGAAACATTTTAGGAAACGGCTAGTGCCACCACATTGGAAACATATGTAATAAAGCCGTATAAAATCTACAGGGTGGCGCCTCTCATACGCCGCGGAAGCTCCAAGGAGAACGATAGTTTATATCGAAATGAAATTTTGGCAGCATATTAACTGAAAGCATTTTATAAAAATATATAGAATTATACAGGGTGTCTCCAAAAAAAGTTACACATCAAAGTTGTTTTTTTCACACCCTATATATTAATTGATTTTCGGATTCTAGGAAAAAAATAAAGGTGAGTTTTATTAAAGAAGAATATACCTAAAATCTAAATCTAAGGATTTTGACATATTTCAAATTTTGTGAAAATAAAGAATAAATTTTAAATTTCGATACAAGCTGCCTAAATTAGCATTTTTTTTCATTAGTTGACCTTGTATAGCCTGATATTTAATTACAGTAACCATTGTATGTTAAACCAAACTGAAATTTGACCCGAAAAGTTATATAGGGCGAAATAAAATTAATATGGAACATTAGTCACTTTTAAAAGCAAGTTACTCCTTTATTTTAAATGGAACACCTAGTATATTTTCCGGTGTTCAATGGGGAATTTATATATCTTCAAAATATTATTAAGGTTGCCTACCCCTCAGGCAAAGATTTTCCTAGATATTTTAATTTTTATGGTTTTGCGTCAGTATCATATTGAAAAAATCTAGATGGCTGTATATACCTTTTGTTAATTTAACAAAAATTAAAGATTGTAGAGTAAAATACTCAACGGTAATAAAAAGATACACGTTTAAAACATATTTTAATTATTACAGTATTAAAACTAGATATAAACCTATAATTATGTGACAAAAATTAGTTAGATGAAATCAAATGCTCAAAATGCTTCCTCTCCTGTTAACTGCATAAAATGATTGTCTTTTCAAAAGGATCTTTTCATTTTAAAAGGCATATGTTGAGTACTACCTCGAAAAGCAGCTACAATCATTTCTCTCATGTTGTCGACAATAGCTGGGCGAGTTTTGTAAACACTGTCTTTAACGTATCCCCATAAAAAAAACAGACTAGATAAAATCAGGAGCATTTCAGTATTCTAATAAGTGGTGAATGCAGTGTGCAACTAATAGATTCGTATCAATTCTCTCTGAAGTAGGATAAATTTGCATGTCATTTGCATTTGTATTTGCAACTGACACATAATGATAACTAGTTGTTAAAGTTGGACTAATAAAATAAGACAGCTATGTTGAAATAACGTCAGACCATATCACAGCCACCTAGATTTTATCAAATAATAAAGATCTACTCAGATCAAATCATGTAAATGTAAATATCTAGGAAAATTTTTTTTTGAGGGGTAGGCAACCTTAATAGTATTTTGAAGAGTCATGAATTTTCCATTGAATATCGGAATAATATACTGGGTGTTCCATTTAAAATTAAAGGAGTAACATGCTTTTAACGGTGACCAATATTCAATATTAATTTTGTCTCAATCTGTATAACTTTTTGGATCAAGTTTCAATTTGATATAAAGTACAATAGTTAATTTAACTACTTATTAGGCTATACCGGGTAAAGTCCAATTTAAGTGGCTTTTATTGTAATTTAAAAATTGTTCTTTATTTCTAGAAAATGTTAAATATGCCAAAAACTTTACATTTTAGTCATATACTTACAAAACTCACCTTTATTTTTCTCCCAGAATCCGAAAATCAATTAATATATAGGGTGCTCCATTACAATAAACACAACTTTGATATGTAACTTTTTTTGGGGACACCCTGTAGAACTCGCTATATTTTTACAAAGTGCTCTGAATTAACCTACATACGCTTACAACATTTCATTTCAATACGAACTATCGTTCTCCTTGGAGCCTACGCGGCGTATGAAAGGCGCCACCCTGTATAGCTTTCAAAAATATTTCCGATTTGTAGCATACCGTTTCCATTTTGTGTCAAGAAACAGACACAATTATTAGAAACATTACCAAAAATGTATCCAAAAATGCTACTTGGGAGGTTGTAGCATGGAAAAACCTAGAAGAAGTATATTCCAACAATGAATGGAAAAGAAAGAAGCTAAGTGGCTAAGAAAGAAGGAAAAAGAAGAATTAGGGGGTACGAAGATAATGTTTTATACGAAAACTCCCTTACTTACTGAGCTTTTTTGCAGTTATTAATTTACAGCCTGTACAATTTTATATATGAAAATATAAACTAATTAGCATTTGATTGAAGCGAAGAAGACTATTTTGAATATTCTCCACCTTCTACCATTTCCTTGTAACAGCTGCGATCATGGTCGTTTTACCTTTCACGCGAAATTATATCTTAACGCTCGAATGGTCTAATACAGTTGCGTGCTATTAAATCCCTTTTATACGGCAAATCGTGAAAATGGTAAATGACGGTCATTAAAGTTATTAATACGAGCAATTTTTTAAGTGCCTATGACGACGTTACCTTTTAGTTTAATTGCTCCGTATTTTTGTTTCGGTGGGGTTGTTGAAATGATATTGTTGACTAAGTATTAATTGCCTTTAGGGAGAAGAACGTAATAAAGTTAATTTATCATAAGATAATGCTATAGTGTAGTTTAGTTAATGATTGTCGAAGAAAGTGCAAACTATTACGTAACGTGCAACTACTACATACTAGGGTTGGCATTTCTGGCATTGGATGCCTATTTTTGTGTGTATGAAGAGCAAGGGCAATAAGCTCAATAAAATAACATGCACTGAATAAAAAAAGAAAAGCAAGTATTTTCCCAAGCGAATGAAATCTAGCGTCGGATTAAGTGGTTATGTAACAAATACTTCGTATTTTTGCTCTCTCCGACTTACTAGGTCGCCATAACAATTCAATCCTAGACATGTAAACGCTGCCCAAGGTTTCGCTTGCCAGTATGCTATATGTTTGAAAGTGGTAGACACTGATGAATTTTTCGTTTAAATTATAGTTATTCAAGGATATGAGATTGAACCAGAAAAATTTACACAAAGTGAATCTCGATATTAAAATGTCTTTAAATTGTTCGTATTACTTTGATTTTAGTTGCACACCCTGTATGACATTTATTATTTATATAGACACATGTTTATATAAATTGTTCAGCTGGAAATTGTGTTTTTTTCATCACCTTTTAAAGGATATACGATAAAATTAGGCGTAACTAAATATCTGATACATAATTTAATGGATTATGATAACCATTTGTTGAATAAACCGAAATTAGGTATAATAAAAAGACAATAATCGATATATTTAATCTCTTAACTGATAAGTGCTATGGTGATTATTAAAGTTTTGCTGTAATAGCACTTTTCAGCAGCATATCTTGTCTTCAATTTAATAAAATATAATACTAATTAAATTGGTTCTAAACATTTCAAATATCAGATAAGGAACTAGGTGAAATATCTAATCTAAATAATTAAATCTCTTGTGCCAAAATAATAATTAATAAACTCCAAAAATAGAGTGAAGGCGTCGCATCTGTAAGACAGATCTGATGTAGGGTAGACATGATGGTATTTTTATGTGACAGTGTAGAATAATATTGTATGATAATATTTTTAGACTGTTTTAATACATTTAACAGAGTTAAAAGTTGAAAAAATCACGAAAACAAAACACACGATTATGGATGACAAAAAAACAACTCATATGGTTTGGTATATGCCAATGCATGACCGTGTGGATAAAAAACTAGAGAATAGAGAAATACCTGGCGATCTCTAGCTGAACAAACAAGAGTGACGGTTATGTGTCGGAAAATGTCGTATTAAATGTATTAAATGCAGATACTGCATCATACAAATTAGTATCAAGTAATTGCGGCTTATACAGGGTGAGTTTTCTACAATGTTCTCTATGGGTATCTTGGAAACTACTGGAGCTAGAGAGACGGTCAAATATAGAAAGAATTGAACTTTTGTGAAGACAAACATACGCGCCTTTCGGAGTTTTGACAAAGTTTATGGCTTACTAGATATTCGAAAAAAACCCTCAAATTTCGACGATTTTAAAAATTAGAGTTATAAAGTAAATACTTTATAACTCTAATCTTTTTTTAAACAATTTCACTTAGTTACCCATGGAAGGGTAAGTTCAATCGTCGTTGCTCTCACGTTGATGTCAAACTGTCACATCCAAACAAAAATATTTTTATCTAGAGGCAACTAAATTGTAAATATGAATTTTTCAAATGAAGAAATACGTGTGGGATTATTGGTTCAACGCTTCTTGTGGACCATACTTTTTTGAGTGAAAGTTACTTACGATTTTTAGAGAACGAGTTCCAAGATATGTTAGAAGAGCTAAATTTAGAGACTTGCGCATGAATAGAGTGGTTCCAACATGACTTTCATTATGACGCTCGCCCTCGTAATGAAACAAATGTTGAGAATTATTAATATCATAATTATACAAACTCAGAGATTGGAAGAGGTGGACCAATTGCATGGTTCTTGGTCACCTGAGCTATCCGTTTTATCAGATTTTTATGCGGTATGGTTAAAAATTGTCTATAACTCAACGAAAATTTTAAAACTTTTAATTTTCATAATTTTAATAGACGAAAAGACATTTATAAAATACTTGTATTTTCATATTTTCTTAAAATCTCTTTCGAAAATTACTGGCTTCAAAGTAGAGGATAGAACGCATTAGGAAATTGCTGACATTTAAATAATGAATGTTTGGATAGATTTTCTGTACGGATTTCGGACTTCGTTCTTTAACGGATTTAACTCAATTTTATAGAAGCAAAGTTCTACTGTAGAGAAATATACATAATGTGTTATTTTAGAGGTTTTCGCTGTCACGCGGTAAATTTATTATTTAAAATGAAGTTTTCTGTGTAATTTTAATAGCTTTTGCGGAATAAATTTAAATTTAATGTTGACTTTGTTATACAAGTTCTTTTTTCCAGCAAACATTTTTGTAATTTTCTTAATTATTTCATCAAATTTTTTAAATTTTATTATAACTATAAATAAGATCTCTATTTTCTGATATAAATTGTTATGAATTATTATACGTAAATTAAAGTATTACAGTTTAGTGGCGTTTCATCGATTTTGTTACATTTTTTGCGGACATATTTTAAATCAAATTAGAACTTAACCGGAAAAGTTATACACGGTGGGACAAAATTAATATTATTGGTCACTTTTCACTGGTCACTTTTAGAAGCAAGTTTCTTTTTAGGGTTCCGTACCTAAAGGGTAAAAACGGGAACTCTATTACTAAGACTTCGCTGTTCGTCCGTCTGTCACAAAGGTCTATCTTATGAACCGTTATAGCTGGAGAGTTGAAATTTTCACAGATAATGTATCTATGATGCCGCTATTAGAACAAATACTAAAAACAGAATTAAATAAATATTTATAAATAAAAAAGTACTTTCACTAAACATTATCTTTTAAGTAAGAATTTTACATAGAATCTTTCAAGTCTTCGGTGGCCACGTGGTTAAAGCGTTAGGACTTTACGCAGCTATGACGTTGGAGCCGTAGTAAGGCAGGTTCGAATACTAGTCAAGGCGACTTTTTTTAATGTTTTTTTTAATTTTTACATATTTATTTTTACTTTTTACATATTTATTATTTATTAAAACAATTTTTAGTAATGTGTTTCTTCATTTTTTTTAAATTATTTATACGCGCATTCAAAATTTCAGCTAAATCGGAAAAAAAGTTTATAATAATATAGTGTCTAGTGTTGTATAGATAATGAATGGTACGGAACCCTTCGTGCGCGAGTCTGACTCGCACTTGACCATTTTTTTTATTTTAAATAAAATATCCAGCATATTATTCACCTATTCAATGGAGAATTCATGTCGCTTCAAAATATTATTTGTCTACCCCTCAGACAAAGATTTTTCTAGATATTTTCATTTATATGTTTAGTGTCAGTAGATCATTATTATTTGATAAAATCTAGGTGGCTGTGACATTATATATTGAGACGTCTGGTTGTAACATTACTGACGTTACTTCAACAAACAGTTTAGTTCGTTACATGTATTTTTTATATATGATTTATATGATGTCTGGCGTATCGTCATCGGATTCCGTATCGTTCAGGCCTGATAATTTATTTGGCACGCTTGGCGTAATTTTTACGTTCCCTAGTCGCCAACCCTGTTATCGTTTCACTACTCTGTGGAGGCGCTGTCAACATCGCTCCAAGGTTAGGTCGCTCTCGGCGCTTAACCTCACTTTTGTTCACCCGGCTCTTAGAAATGGTAATAATTTAAATCTTGCTACAAAATCTGAATCAGCTGCCATTTCGAAGCAACAGGTAAAGATGAGATATTATCTTTATTAGATTCGTTATTATTATTGAATATTTTTAGGGTAGAGTTTTGGATTGACCCACCCTAACTCGTATTTGTATTTTGCTGGCACATTGGTGTTCTTTTGCTTTTGTCCTCCAGAATGTTACATGGAAGAAAGGACAGTTTCTTTGTTTATTATTGAGCCCTCGGAAGTATTTCGAGGTAGGTTTATTTTGTTTATTAGACCTTGTTTGGTTTTAAACAAGATCTTATGGACGGACTGTGGCGGATCGATATCGACAATCCCATCCATACTAGGGCTGTGCATAGAATCCCGAGCGAAGTCGATCGGTGCCAAGAAGAAAAGAAGAAGAAGAGCGGCATCGGCTGACAAATAAGACATAACGTGTTTTTCAATAATTATTTTATTGTAGAATAATTATTTAGTTGTGTAATTAAAGAGCAGATTGAACACGTCCCTTTATTTTATGGACTTTTGAGTTGTGAAAAATCTAAACAGTAAACCCAGCTGATTTCAGATTATCATATTCACACCCAGAACAACCATATTGGTGACCCCGACGTGATCCAAGAAGCTTGAAATTACAATCAATACCAACCAACCAAACATGCAAACAAACAATCCAGAAGCTAGCACTACTCAAACAAACAATTCCAATCAATCAACAAACAACCAACCAATAAATGAACTGTGCAGAGTCAGTTTCAAACCCCCCGAATTCTGGAAAGCTGAGCCAGAACTATGGTTTTACAGAATTGAATGTCAGTTCCGAACTGCTGGGATTTCAACTGACGATTGCAAGTTCGACTATACAGTTGCCAGCCTAAACTGCGAAACACTTACGGAAGTAGCCGACCTTATACGCAGTCCACCGGCAACAGACAAGTATTCAGCACTCAAAAATCGTTTAATTAGCAGATTTGCAGATAACGATACAGTCAGAATCCAAAAACTGCTTGCAGGAGTTGCATTGGGAGATCAGAAACCTTCACAACTCCTACACAAAATGCAGAGCCTAAATAACAATAAATTACAAGACTCTGTCATTAAAACTCTTTGGTTAGAGCAGTTACCATCTACAATGAAGGCCATATTAATGGTAAGTGGCGAAGATCTAACAAAATTAGCTGAAATAGCTGACAAAATAAATGAAACATTAGACAGACCAGCAAACCTCTATGGTATGTCTAGTTTGGAAGATCAAATTAACCAATTGAAGCAACAAGTCAATAAATTAACAACAGAACTCAAGAACAAGCCACAGAAGCAAGGATCTTCACAGTCCACTAATGAAAATTGTTGGTACCACGAAAACTTTGGGAAGAAAGCAAAGAAGTGTGAAAAACCATGTAAATTTATGGGAAACGAAGCAGGGAGTCGATAGATGCGGCAATTCGATCTCCTACAACACCAAGCCGCCTTTTTATATCAGACAAGAAATTTAGATTACAGTTTCTAATTGATACTGGCGCAGATGTCAGTGTCCTTCCGTTATCAAGGTTCCCAGGCAATTCTGATCCAAATTTCAGTCTTTTATCAGCCAATGGATCACTAATTAAAACTTTTGGCAAGAAGGAATTAACTATCGATCTCAATTTAAACAGAAAATTTACGTGGACGTTCGTTATAGCACAAGTTACCCATGCTATCATTGGAGCTGATTTTTTGGCCCATTTTGGTATTCAAGTTGATCTAAAACACAGAAAACTTATTGATTCTTATACTACAACAACACAATACTGCCAAGTCAGAGACACAGAAGTTTTGGGTGTAAAGGCTATCCATTTAGCAGATATCATTACAGAATTGTTAACAAAATATTCAAATATACTTGGACCCATTTGTCAAACACAAACTGAAATAAATACCTTTCATTTTATTGAAACAAAAGGCCCACCTGTCTATTCAAAACCCAGACGTTTATCACCAGATAAATTATCTATTGCTAAAGAAGAATTCCAAAAGCTCATTGAACAGGGTATTTTACGACCATCGTCATCTAACTGGGCAAGTCCATTACATTTGACTAAGAAGAAAAATGGTACTTGGAGAGTTTGTGGCGATTATCGTCGACTCAACGCAGTCACGAAACCTGATCGCTACCCTATTCCACACATACAAGACATAACATATGATTTACACAACAAAAGCATATTCTCAACCATTGATTTAACTCAAGCATTTCACCAAATTCCAGTTAACACGGATGATATTCCCAAGACAGCAATTATCACTCCTTTTGGTCTATTTGAGTATGTAAAAATGCCATTTGGTTTACGGAATGCAGCACAAACCCTGCAGAGATTCATGGACCACATTTTTCGAGACCTTTCATACGTCTATGTTTACATCGACGATATTCTTATCGCATCCAGAACTCGTGAAGAACATCAACAACACTTAGACACTGTTTTCAACAGACTTTCAAAATATTGTCTCACAATCAATTTAGAAAAATGTAAATTTGGCGAAGAAGAAGTAACATTTCTAGGAACCATAATCACATCTAAAGGAATAAGACCATTACCTGAAAAAGTAGAAGCCATTAGAAATTTTCCGAATCCAACAACAATCCAGGAACTTCGACAATTTTTGGGCATGATCAATTTCTATAGAAGATGGTTACCTAATGCTGCTCAAGAAATGTTACCCCTGACTAATTTGTTACAAAATGTAAAATCAAAATCAGCTAAAATAGATTGGAATCAAGAACTCGAAGACGCTTTTAAGAAAATAAAACAATTGTTAGCAGATTCAACAGAACTAATCTATCCTGACCCAAATGACAAATTAGCTCTAGCAGTAGATGCTTCCAGCAAAGCTATTGGAGGAGTTATACATCAAGCTACTCAACATGGAATAGTACGACCTATTTCATTCTTTTCCAGAAAACTGTCCACCACTGAACAAAACTACAGCACATATGATAGAGAGTTATTGGCAATGTATAGTGGTGTGCAGCAGTTTCGTCATTTCTTGGAAGGAAGGGAATTTACAATTTACACCGACCAGAAACCCTTAATGTATGCCTTTAAACAAAAGCATGAAAAAGCTTCTCCACGCCAAATCAGACAATTAACATTTATTAGTCAATTTACCACTGACATCCAACATATAAAAGGAATAGAAAACATAGTAGCAGATGTTTTATCCAGACCAACCATTTGTACCATAGAGCAGATCAATTACAATGACATTGCAAGCAAACAAAAAGAAGACCAGAATTTACTAAATATTATAAACAAAACAGTCAAATCCAGTTTGCAACTTCAACTTATCAAACTTCCAGACAGCGATGAACCATTATACTGTGATTTAACTGACCAAAGAATCAGACCTTATATTCCACAGGACTACACAAAAAGAATTTTCAGAAAGTTTCACGATATTTCACATCCAGGGCAACGTGCAAGTCAAAAATTAATATCAAGCAGATTTGTTTGGACAAATATGAGAAAGGATATTAATATCTGGGTAAAAGAATGTATTAAGTGCCAAAGATCCAAAGTAAACAAACATACCCATTCACCATTACTTAAAATTGAGGTACCTAAGCAAAGATTTTCTCATATACACATGGACATTGTAGGACCATTACCACCTTCCAATGATTATAAATACTTATTAACAATAATTGATAGATTTACTAGATGGCCAGAAGCGATACCTATCAAAGAAATAACAAGTGAAAATGTTGCAAAAGAATTGATAGAAAAGTGGATTGCAAGATTTGGAATACCTCAGAAAATAACTACAGATAGAGGTAGGCAATTCGAATCGTACTTATTCAAACATCTCACTAATTTACTGGGCATTACTCATATCAAAACCACTGCTTATCACCCTCAAGGCAATGGAATGATTGAACGTTTTCATAAGACACTTAAAAATGCCTTAATAGCAACAAATAACACTAAATGGACTGAGAGTTTACCACTAATCCTACTTAGTATACGAAACACTTTA
Source organism: Sitophilus oryzae (assembly GCF_002938485.1). Lineage (NCBI taxonomy): Eukaryota > Metazoa > Arthropoda > Insecta > Coleoptera > Curculionidae > Sitophilus > Sitophilus oryzae. The sequence goes on from NW_022145830.1 coordinate 143,947, forward strand.
AAAGAAGACATACATAGTACAGCAGCCGAAATGGTTTATGGCACAACACTAATGCTACCAGGTGAAATTTTCAGCAGTTCCCAACAACAAATCGATGAAGTGGATTTCATTAAGAAACTAAGAACAACAATGAGGGACTTGAAACCAGTCAACGCAAGCAACCATGCCAATCACAGACCATTCGTGCATTCGGATCTTTTGCAAACGCCTTGCGTTTTTGTAAGACAGGACCAAGTAAGACCACCTTTATCTCCACCATATGCTGGTCCATTCAAGGTATTGTTCAGGAACGAAAAATTTTTCAAGATAGATGTCAATGGGCGTACAGAAAGTATATCAGTAGATAGATTGAAGCCAGCATATGTTTCCAATAGCAGAGAAATACAGGGAGAACATTCTTATGCATTACCATACCTAGAAGAAATATCAAGCATAGAAACATCAAGAAAAGATGCCACCCGCCATTGTCAAGAAAAAGACGCCCTTCACCATATCAAGAAAATTACTCTCAAGACCGCCACTTCCAGATGTATCGTAAATTCACCGTTGGCGAACTCACTACGGGGGGGCTATGTGGCGGATCGATATCGACAATCCCATCCATACTAGGGCTGTGCATAGAATCCCGAGCGAAGTCTATCGGTGCCAAGAAGAAAAGAAGAAGAAGAGCGGCATCGGCTGACAAATAAGACATAACGTGTTTTTCAATAATTATTTTATTGTAGAATAATTATTTAGTTGTGTAATTAAAGAGCAGATTGAACACGTCCCTTTATTTTATGGACTTTTGAGTTGTGAAAAATCTAAACAGTAAACCCAGCTGATTTCAGATTATCATATTCACACCCAGAACAACCATAGGACTGTGTCCAAGGTTATGGTCCAAGTTACGGACATTATCCAAGGTCCTAGTAGTGTTCCAAGGTACGGGTAGTGTCCCCATATTGCCACAGTATGGATACAGCGTAAGCCCCATGCTGCTTCGCTTCCATTTCTAAGCCTAGTCAATAGCTACGGCTGTATTGATTCATGGTGTCCTCATTCTGGCCTCTTTTGTTGTTTTGGCCAACAGGATCGCCGACAGACAGTACAGAGATATGAGCCCACCTCACGCTGCTACTCTTTGAAACAGGATTGCCTCAAGAACAGCTAAGTGTAGATTTAGGTTCTGGTTTTCAGTCGATTTTCAGTCTTAACTTAATAACGTACATTTTAAATAATATCGTACAGACTATATTTAGTGGTTAGATTATTAAGAACATTTATGTCGATTTAGTAGTTACAATATGATTTAGATTTTAGGTTTCATTACATTACGCTTTGTAATAGTATTACTTTTTTATATATATTATTATTGCACTAACATCATATAAAATATATCAAATTAATTAAAGTAATGCTACATTTCAGATATTCTCTTAAACTTTACATGTCTTGTATTTTATCATAGTTGTTTTCATAGATATTTAGTACAATTCTTAACACCACTTTCGTTGACATAAAACCACTATAATAAGTATTAAAATTGTACAATGGCTATTTACCATCACAGTCCATCTTGAATAAATATAGTCATTAGTTTTAAGTAATATACAACAGTGTTTTCGTTCTCTGTACATGCCTGGCGCTCAATATCTATATTTTTTTGTTTATTGTTATTAATTAGTTTTCTTTCCAGTGAAATACCTTATCCACGACTGCTCTCCGATGAAAAGCTGGCGTTCGCAGTGGTAGTTGATATAATAAACGCTACATTGGTGAATGCAGTGTGCATTCACTAGATGAATGCACACTGGATTTTAGCTATTTCTAGTTTTTAAACAACAAAAGATGACGTATGACGGATTTATATATAAACCCATCCATAGTTAACTTAAAAAATATTAGAAACTTTTTTTAGTTAAATAAATGGATTGGTATGGACGTCATCTGCTTTTTTTCTGTCATCGTCTGTCGAAATCTTACCTGAGAAAAAAAAAACAGAGTATATGTGCTTGTTGTAGCTGTTGTAAATTTTTAAATAGAAAATTAGGTATAAAGGAACAATACAAATTAAATCAAACAACCGACTTAATCAATACCAAACGCAACAAAACCACACGAACAAATCGCCATCAATTTTCTTTTCGCCCTCACTGCAAACATTTCATTCTGGAGTCAATGACAGGGCGACTCCATTAGACTCAGAAGGTCGTTGATTGAAAGACAGACAGACAATAATTGAAATGTCCCCGCAATGTTCACTCAATTTTTTCCCTCGTCTTGAATTCTAAATTATTCCGGCGGGAATAATTGTATTCCGGTTGTTTTAATTATTGTCGAGTTTAAATTAATTCTCAGAAGGCGTAATTATGGTGTTAATTAATTATTTTTCAGGGAATATTCTTTTTCTTTAAAACCGCCTTAAGATATATTTTCGTAGGAGATATTATATTAGATTTTTCTTAATTACAATAAAAAATGTCTATACCTATGTGGCGGATTCATCTCTCCAAAAAAAAATCCTTTATGGGTATTTCGCCACTGCACTGCAAGAAAATCTATAAAATAAAATAGTAATTTTTTGTAGTCACTTCTGCGATAAACCTAAACGGACGCTGCTTGTCAGAAGTTATGTTTACAGTTATACAAATTTGCCCAACAAAGAAAAGAATGCTTAACGTTTCGGATTATCTCTTCCCGTCGTCAGAAGCAAAAAAAAATACAAAAAATAAAGAAAAAAACTATTTAAAATATTTAAATTCAAACTATTATGAGAACACTTTAGTTTTTTTAAAGCAGATACGTCTACAAGAAACCGTTGACTTTCTGTTAAAATGACATTATATCAAGTAAACTTCAAAATTAACAATTACTACCTCATAACAATTACTTAATAAGGTAAAACCAAAAAGCCCCAAACTTTCTGTATGATTATTTTTAAATTTTACGTATGTTATGTCTATTTATGTTATGTTCTTTAAAATCAAAGAAGCGATTGCCATACATTACTAACATCTACAGATGCATGAGCAATACATTTATTTTTATTAGATTGTATTAAAAAAGCCTCTTTTATTTTTCTTTTAGAGGCTATCGCTTCTTTCATTATAATTTTGGCGTTATCAAAATGTACTCTGTGCCCTGTGTCCCATGCATGCTGACAAATCTTAGATTTGTGAAAATCTCCCTTTCTTAAATAATCTTTACGTTCTTTAATTCTAACATTTAAGGGTCTAGATGTTTCACCAATGTAAAATTTCTCGCATTCACATGGTATTTGGTATACTACATTTTTTGTTTGTTGTTCTGTATAACAATAATATATTAATACATTAATGTTATATTGTTTTCCTAGCCTTCTTATTTTTTCCCAAACGCCTCGTTTGTATGGAATTGTAAGTTGTATATATTGTGTATTATTATTGTGTCTATGATTTGGGGTTTGTATTTCGTTTAATGTTTAATTACAATATTTTATTTTATAAGTAATTAGATATAATATCCTTAATAATATATTAGGTGGAAATTGTTAGTTTTGTATTTTAGTTAAGCTTCATTCAGAACCTCGAAATTAGTAAAATAAATTAGTGGTTTTATTTAGCTTAGAAGTTTGTTACTACAATTTCAATGTAAGCATTTAGAACATCAAAATAAGGGGTAGTAATTTTCAATTAATAAAAAAAGTTAAGAAACTAGTAACTTTTTCCACTAATTATACTTTAAAATTTGCGATTATAGTTTACGAGTAATGATATTTCGGCCTTTGATTATCATTCGTCAAGAGAAATTATGGTTGGATATAAAAAACTCATAAGTATAAAGTATAATTGAAACTACTAATTTATTTCACTAATTTCGAGGTTCCGAATGAGGTTTTAGCCACAGATATACTGGGTGTGTCTCAAAAGTGGCTCACCCCCTATAATCTTTTTATTTTTTCAGATAAAAAATCGAGATTTGGTATGTTAGTATATGACATAAATTAGGATTAATTGCATTCAATTGTTTTCGGTCACTTCTTGTTTCACCGGAAATGACTACAACTTCTGATTTTTAAATGGCACCCTCGGTATTTTGTTACTTTATTCGATTGAAAATGACACTCTGAATGGAATAACATATTATATGTCAAGTTTTGACATTTTCGAATATGGTTTATTGCATGCGATTCATAACGATAATTTGACTCGAAATACCAAGTCGTGTTACCAAATTATTCGCAAAAAATGCTTTTGCCAAATATGCTAATGAGCCACACTCGTGCCATTTGAAAAAATTGAGATATGATTAAAAATACGATTTGGGTATCTTTTAAACCGGCAGGACATGACACTAAAAATATTAGACGATCAAATCTATTTTTCCAAGGCTCCTTGATTAAAAATTAATGTTTTTAACATAGCCATGGCACCCTAGATTGAAATTTAAAATACAATTTTGTTTTAACGACAATGTCAAAAGTTGACATATATGTCATTCTATTCAGAGTATCATTTTCTATCGAATAAAGTAAAAAATACCCAGTGTGCCACTTACAAATGAAAAGCTGTATCCATTTCCCGTGAAACAGGAGAAGTGACAGTTGAATATGTCAATCATTGAAAACAGTTGAATATGTCAATCAATCCTAATTTATGTCATATAGTAACATTCCAAATCTCATTTTTTTTATCTGAAAAAATAAAAAAGTTATAGGGGTTGACCTCTGGGGTTGACACTTTTGAGACGCACCCGGTATACAAGCAAAATGTAGACAAATGAAAGAAGTTTGTTTATTTACAGTTTGAAGTGACTACATACTTAATATAATTCTTTTGTCAAAATTTTGCCATTGGCGTAATTTAAGGACTTTCCTAAAAGTGTTTTTGTTGTAAATTCTATAAATAATGCATTTTATACTGTATGATCGAAAAAAAACGGCGTCCAGTTGGAACATCGATGACATTCCCCATATAATTTTCCATATAAAATGACTTGTTGATCTTCATTTCATAGACAGCGCTGACGCCGTTTTTTTCGATCATATTGTACATTCCATGGCACAGAATTGTTGTTTGACTGAAGCACAATTTTATACCAAAAAATTAATAATATGATCAAATATTATACTATATTAATATAAAATAATTAAAATTTAAAAAGTATTAAAATAATTATAAAAAAAAATAATTATTGAAATTATCCATATAGAGATTGTGATTCTCATTATTTGTGATCCTACACTAGTTACAGGCTTAAAATAAATAATAGAAACATTAAAAATATTCTATTTTCAAACACTGCGGTCTATATTTAAATCTAACCTATTTTCACATGCTGTTTTAACTCTTTAGAATCTAATTAATTTAGTTTTTTTGGCACGTTGTCCGGCATATTTAATCGCCCATGTATTAAACAATTAGTTTGTTAGTTATAATGTATTTACTTCTAATTATTCAATAGTAATCTAAAATTTTCATTTTAACTACTTAACATATTATTTAGCCTGGCACTGGAAAATTTCTTTAAGACATTAGAATGGGAAAATACAGGTCTAAACTAGGGTTGCCAACCGTCCTCTATTTCAGAGGACAGTCCTTTTTTGATCGTACTGTCCTCTTTTCTCTGCCGCATCGAAAAAGTCCTTTTTTTACACACCAAACTCAAAATCTATAAAATTATCGTCTATCGCAACAATGCTTAACAAAATTGCTAATCTAGCAACAGCAGTCTTTTGTCTAGATCCACTCCTTCATACAGAAAAGAAATATTTACTTACGTACAAGAAGTATTCGTGGGTGCGTTAAGAAAGTAAAAAAGATTATTATCCGTATAATGTTTACATCACTTTTGTTTAAACATTTTTTCGCCTGTATCGTTTTTTTTACACTGGAGTCCTCTATTTTTAGTTTTGAAAGTTGGCAATTCTAGTCTAAACATCAATACCACCAATACCACCAGGGGTACACCAAGATCAAGACCGATGGCCCCAAAGAGTCATACTATGGATACCAAGGAGAACTAAAAGAAATGTGGACCGATTAAAAAAGAAATGGGTCGATAATGTCAAAACTGAAAACAAACAAATGAAAGGAAGACAATGGATGAGATTGGCTGAAGATCGCATGGCATGGAAAAAACCAGAAGAGACCTATATCCAACACTGGATGGAACCAGGCTGAGAAAGAAGAGAAGAATAAAATTTATATAAATAATAAATATTATGCTAATTCTTTTGTGTTTTATAGAAAATACTCGAAAAGAAATAAATAAAAAAACGGAAGATGAAGACTTTTACATGTATTGTAAATATACTCTTACTTTTTATTCTCTTTTTTAATTGATGGAATTCATTATTTAAGTAGTATTGTATAACAAGAAAGAAGAACGAACAATTTTCTCAATATTTAGTGGTAAAATTAAAAATAAAATTTTTCCTTCTGCCTTTGTTAAGCATGTAATATTTATGTTTTGTGCGCGCAATTCTCTATTGTTACATTTTTAATATTAAAATCATAAATGTTTACTGTGTTGCTGGTTTCGTTAAATTATTTTTTTTCTAAGCGAGGGAATCTCCTAAAACTGTCTTGCTAATTTCCCATTGCTTTAGATTTACTGAATTTATGATTTTTTTACTGTATTGGAGTTTGTATCATCTGAGATTGTATAATTAAATATACTTAAGACTTTTCTTTGAAGAAAATTAATTTAGATCGTTATTTTTAAACTTTCGGCTTCACCAAACGCATTTTCTTCGGTTTTTCTCGATAAAACTGCTCGACATTTAGGTCGACACCGTTTTAAAAACGTCCATTAACACGACTAAAAGTAGGCGGGCTAAAAAATTAAAAACGGCCCGGCTTCGTCCTTGTTTTCTGTTTTAGGGATGATTCACATTATCCGACATACAAAGAAAATTCAACAACCGACAAAGATACGATAAAACATTCTTTTTAATGTCGATATCGATAACTAGCGATATATCGATAGTTATATGATGTCGATTGTTATCTATAGAGGATCGTTTTTATGTATGGAAACGGTCGATTTATTAGGTAAAATATAGGAGGTACCGCAAACAGTTAAATTCAAAAGTTATAAGATTTTTAAATATCTATTAGCGAATAATAAATTTAAGTATACAGGATCGGTCATAAAGTCGTAGCACATCAAAGTTTATTTTTTTAAATAGTATATGTATATTATTACATATTTCAATTCTTCATTACATACTTTATATATATATATATATATATATTATATATATATATATATATATATATATATATATATATATATATATATATATATATATATATATATATATTTACATATTTCAATCATTTCTGAGTTATTGACTTTTGAAAATATCACTTAAACAATTAGATTTAATTATATTATGATTTAATTATATATTTTTGGTTTGATTTAATGATGCCATTCTGCCGAAACTGTGATACTGTTGTAATGGGTTTTAAGTATATAGGGTCGGTCATGAAGTTGTGTCACATCAATTTTTTTTAAATGAAACCCCCTGTATATTATTGCATATATCAATTCTTCCATCAATTTTAAACAATAATCAATACACAATGTACATAAATTGAAGAATTGAAATGTTAAACAAAAATGTTGTAATTTCCAGACTTTTCGATATTCTATATCGACTTTCGATATACTCGCATTTTATACATCTATAAATGCTAACTTGAGAACTAATGTCATCATCGTTTCGCCAGATTGGCAACGTTAAATGAAACTGAACATATCGAAATTAATTAAATCAAATTTTTTAATATATTTTTGATATATTCAAAACTCAATAACTCGGAAAGGTTGGTTTGAGGTACATTGTGTATACTTCGATTTTTGTTTAGAATTGAAGAAAGAATCGAAATATGCAATAATATACAGGGGTTCCAATTAAAAAAATGAAATTTTGATGTGCCACGACTTTATGACCGACCCTGTATACTTAAATTTATTACCCGCTAATAGATATTTAATATATATAACTTTTATATTTAACTTTTTGCGGGACCTCCTATATTTTACCTAATAATCGACCGTTTTCATACATATCAGCGACCATGTATATTGATAGTTATCAATAACCGATACTTATGTAAATATCGTCAGTGAAACGTGATAACCTGCTAACTCCATTTTTTACGTTAATAAGTTTTTTTATACCATTAGAAAGAGAAAAAAATACTCTATAAGTAGGGAAAGCAAACATATTTTTTCCCATTAAAGAAAATTTTTTATTTTAACTCAATAATATCTGCTAACTCCTAGTGATCTCAAATAGTCACCGAAATGCTGCTATCTCCGTAATTTTCGTTACGATCACGCTAAAGCAAACACACAGATTCTTAGTCGTAAGTTTTTTTTGTACAGTACGTCGATCCAGGGTCGCACTAGGCCAAAGGGGCCTGGGTGGCAATGTAAGGAGAGGCTAGTGTGTTTTTTTGGCGTATTTTTTCGCCTTACGTTTTGGTCAATTTTTCGCTATTATATGCAGGGTGAGTCTTAAATAAGTGCAAATATTTTTAGGGTAGTATATTTCGACCCAAGAAACACCATTATGAGTTTTTTTGCGCGAAATTTTTTTTTGGAAAATAAAAAAAAAATTGGGATTTTTTTTAATTTTTAGTTTAAAAACATACTTTGTTTGTAATATGGTAACATAGGTAGTAGATTAAATTTACAAGAAAGAAAATCCAATGATTCTCAAAATGATAGCAAAAAGTTGGAAATTTTAAAAGTGAAATAACTCGGTTGTTTCTCGGATTTATTTGAAAAAACGGTATATAATTCTTATTATGTTTCTTTTATCGAGATTTACCAGCCCTGCACATATTTGCACTTATTTAAGACTCACCCTGTATAGAAATCAGGGAACTACCCTAATGCAAGGTAAACCAATGCAATGCAAAAGCAAATATTGTTAAGAATAATAATTATTCTTAATTCTCATTAATTATTAATGGACTATAAAGGCCCCCCCCCCTAATAGTTATCTATATAATATGGCCAGTTCGACCCTGTGTCGATCCGTTCTGTAAATACTGGGTATCCGTAAAGGGTAAGGGGAAAAACGAAATTCTCTATATACGAGCAATTCATTGGCGTGCTATAAATAGTTTAAATAACATTACTTACTTGTACAAGAATTTCCATAATGCCTAATCAGTTTTATTTTTTTCAACGTATTTTCACGTAAATGATACATAATTTTTATAAAAATTAAAAAAATAAGGAGAAAAGTAATAAAAATTTAATAAAATCACGCACTGTCTTCCAAGCTCAGTCTACTACCGTTGTATAAAAATTAGGATAAGCATGGAAGGATTCTACGATATCTTCTAAGAATTATAAGTTTAATTTTTAAATTATTTTCATATTCATTAAGTCCAAAATTCTGCTACTTCAGTTCATTAAAAATGCAAAAAAATTTAAAATTTTCATTAAAAATTTATTCGTTTATGGACTTGTATGTTTTGCTCCTAGACCGACGATATTATAAATATATGGTTATGAATATCATATTTTTTAAATTTATTTGATTATTTATAAATCTGTTTAGGTAATATTCATTTCCACTTTCAAAATTTCAAACAATAAAGGTTGCTATCTGCAAGACGAATATCTGCTATCTCCCTATTGTGTAGGAAAAAAATTATGTAACACGAAATATTGAGTTTTATTGTTCCCCAGCCAATAAAATTCTTATCTCTATATCATATTAACGCATCAAAATACTTCCCATATGTGTACATATTTTTTGTACCGTTTTTTTGCTCTTCTGTAAAATTAGGAATAATGGAGTTAGCGGTTTATCACGTTTCACCGACGATATCAAATACATCTAATTAAAGGAGATACAACTATTTACATTTTATCCCGATCAAACATCGTTTTCAAAAAAAAATCGTTTTTATTTAAATAAAATAGTTATTTTTGTAAGCACTGCTGCGTTAATCCAACGGAGACTAAAGCCGGGACCCCATTAGCCAACACCCGACGTGATGCGACGCGATGCCACGCTATATCCCACGTGTTGCGACGTGGGAATGGATGTATCCATTAGGTAACACGTGTTAACACGCCTGAAATCTTTATTAGAGTTAAAAAAGTTGTCATTAGGGTTACGAAAATACTAGAAGTATCGATACCCATATCGATATTAGATTATAATCATAATACCAGTATATTCAGAATCCCATATATTCAGAATCGAATATCGATATTATTAAATCAATCTTTTGGGGATCAATCTTTTGTTGCCGATTTTTTCTGGATCTATCTTGTTATATCCGATGTTGAATCGATTCAAAATATCGATTTATTTAATTTTTGGGGCATCCCTACATCAACTACAAAAGTAGATAGCTGCGGGACTAGAGAGGCAAGCGAGGAACAACAGGCCGTACCTAACACACGTCGCGTCGGTGAGATCTGGGACCTACGAATCGACCATCACACGTGTCATAGCGTGTTATAGCGTCGGATGGCGTCGCGCGTTGCCTAGTGTGTACGCAATACATGTAATTAAATGGAAAAACATACGCCCAGATCTTCATGACGTGGGGCAGCATGGCATCACGTGGCGTAGCGTGTTGGCTGATGGGGTCCGGGCTTAATTGTCACCAGTGGTTTACTAATAAACAAATTTGCCTAACGGACAAAAAAATGCTTAACGTTTTGGGAAGTATATCTCTTCCCGTCGTCGAAAGCAAAAAAAAAACACAAAGACACAGAAAAAAATTATTTAAATTATCTAAATGCAACTATTCGAGAACACATTAGTTTTTTTTCAAATAGATACGTCTATAAAAACCGTTAACAGAACGTCAGCATGAAAGGGGAACGTTTTCTTAACAGTAGCGAAATACCCATAGGACTTTTTTGAAGAGATAATTTTAATGTCATCTATAGTTATTCAATAATGTCATATAGTTATCGATATATCGGAAAAAATCCCGTCCCTATACACAACCTGTTGCTCTCGGATATCTCTATGGTCTAATGTAAATCGCCACAGCAACTGTCGGGTCTTTATCAGTCTCTGCCGTGTCGTTGTATATCTGATAATGTGAATCAACCTTATTTCCAGTTTGCCAAATTAAATTTCGATATTTACGCTTCGCCAGATTATTTATATCGGATTTTAAAGATGTTCGGTGCGGTGAGAGATCGGCAACGGTCGAAGTCGTTTCCAGATTATTTATTTTCATTGCGGAAACAGGCGCACGGCCGGTGATCTAAAAATATTTTCGTGGTTGTTGACACTTGTCTTTTGCAAGATTTTCTGTTTACTTTAAAAAATCTCACATTTTATCGATATTAAAGGAATTAATAGTGTTAGCCTACATATTTTCATTCATTTTTCTTATACATTTATTATGTAGCTAATACGTGCCCACTTCGCTATGCATAAAAATTTGGAAGGATCATCTCATCATTTCATACATATATTAATTTATTTATAAATCTTGCAATGTTGATATACAGTGTGAGTCTTTAAAATGGAATAAATTTATGATATCACACCGACAGACGGTCAATATGTTTGCGTAATAATATTGCCCAATAATATTGTTAGTTATCTCTAAACAGTACAATAAATTTGTTCAATAACTAGTTCCGTTTTGCACTTTGGTTAACGTGGATAAGAAAAAACAAGCTGCTATTGTTTTCTATCAGCGTCTGGGTATTTTTCCTTATATTTCCCTAGTAGTTCATTATATTGTTTACTTTTTTTATTTCTGTTGCTATATTCTTTGATTTTTGTACTCCATAAAGCTGGCAAAGAATGGTACAATTTCGATGATATCTATAATAAATCGTCTTTCTTCCTTTTGATCCCATATTTGCTGACAAACTACTGATCTAAATATTCTAAATAGAACCGAGCAGCGAGACAAACACGCAGAGAAAACAAAAATATACTGACCTATTGTGCAATTATATCCACACACGATACAAACTAATCACTATTGCACAATAAAAATCAAACTGTTTTTGATTGACACAATATTTTGTGCAACCTTTCAATGTAAACCCTAAACGGTCAATATTATTGCACAATATGAAATATTGCGCAATAATATTGACAGTTTGTGGGCCCCTTTAAACAAAATGCTTGAACTTGTCAGTTATTATTTTAAGTTGTAGGGCCTAGCTAGTTTTTGGCTATTGTCCTTTTTAGCCTATTTAGATAATAGTATATTGTTTTATTAGGATTAAAAATTATACTTTTTGTGGCGAAGCTGTACGTTTGACATATGCTGAAGCACAAAAAGTAATTTTTACTCCGAATAGAACATGCAATTTTGTTTTCAAATGCCACAAATAATTTTTGAAACAATTTCAAACGTTCTAAATAATATAAAAATATTTAAAAGACATACCTTGTATGTAATTATATATCGAGCAACTATGGTTACGGCTCGTTGAATTTGACACTTTATGTCAATAATATATTTTCGTACTTTTATGATTAGACGTAAAAGTGCTTTACTTTTATGCCTAGGCGTTAGTTAAAATGACTTTTTTATATTGTCAATCACGTCGCAAATATTAATACTTTTGTGACGTTTGAAAACAAAAGATATTTCTACAGAAAGCAGATATTTTTACATAAATGTTTCTAAAAAGAGGATCGGGGAATAAAATTGCCAGATTTGGAATAATCTTCTTCTAAATAATACTGCAAGTACGTCTGGCCATTTAGATTAATGTGTTTTTGACCAACAACGATGTCATCACCTTATGTCAACAAATTGTTCTTTCCATGCCTACTTGTTACAAACGCCATTACGCATATTTTAAATTCCATACTCGACATGTTTGATTCATTTAATGATATAATATGCGGCTCATAATGACAGAATTACATGAACTATCAAGTATATGGTATGAAATTATTCGTAAAAAAATGCTTTTTTCAAATATGCTAATGGACACCCTCGTACCATTTGAAAATGCGATGGTACCACTTAAAAATCAAAAGTTTTAGTCATTTCCGGTGAAACAGAAAGTGGCTGAAAATAATTGAATACGTCAATTAATCCTAATTTATGTTATATAATAACATACCAAATCTCGTTTTTTTATCTGAAAAAATAAAAAAGTTATAGGGGTGAACCACTTTTGGGACGCACCCGGTATATAAATACTTGCCAACTGATATAAAATTGACTTTAGACGCCTTTAGAACTAAAGACAGATAACCGTGACGAAATGAGCAATCGACGGTCGATGTCGTCTCCAGATTATTTATTTTCATTGCGGAAACCGGCACACAGCGTTCTAAAAATATTTTCTTGGTTGTTGACACTCGTCGGTCGCTCGTCTTTTGCAAGATTTGTGTTTTCACGTGCAAATTTTCCATTTTATCGATATTAAATAAAGCGTACTACAGTGTTAGTCGTTCATGATTGATGAGGATCTCGATTTAAATAATAACATATACCAAAATAGACATAAAACTCGATTTATGTCTTTCGAACTTTTCGATTTTCCTTTGTAATTTTTCTGATCTTTGTTTTCTGAAAACCTTTTCCAGGAATCTAACAAAAAATACAAAACATGAACGTATATCCATCGCGACCGATATGAGTAATCTTTTGTATAAAAAGCTACAGTATTCATACAGGGTGCTACAAATAAATTCGAGGTAGGCGCATTGGTATCTCGGTAACAGTCATAGATACGAATATGGTTAAACTGGGACAAAGTTGCGCTTTGGGATGCCATCAAATACCACCAAGATGCCATCAAAAAAGTTTTAAAAATTTCAAGGATTGCTGAGTTATTTTGAAAAAAAACAGATTTTTTTGAAAATCAACTTTATTTTTTCCTGTTGTTACTTTTTAAAAAATCAAAATACCAATTGCCCATTCTCATAGCCACTTTATTAGGGTTATCTGATAGTAATTTTATATTTTCAAATTAGGTAATAATTTGTGAGATACAGAGGCCAAATTAATTTTTTTAAATACGGATAAAAAAATAAAGTTTTAATGTGACACAACTTTATGACCGACCCTGTATACTTAAATTTACTAGTAGTTAATAGGAATTTAAAAAACTCATTACAACAGTATCACAGTTTCGGCAGAATGGCATCATTAAATCAAAGCAAACACAACAAAATTAATTAAATCGAATTGTTTAAGTGATATTTTCAAAAGTCAGTAACTGGGAAACGGTTGTTTTGAGGTACATTGTGTGTATTTCGATTTTTTGCTTAGAATTGAAGGAAGAATTGAAATATGTAATAATATATAGGAAGGTTATTTTTAAAAAAATGAAACTTTGATGTGCCACGACTTTATAAACGACCCTGTATATTTAAATTTATTACTCGCTAATAATAGATATTTAAAAATCCTATAACTTTTGTATTTAACTTTTTGCGTTACCTCCTATATTTTACTTAATAATCGACCGTTTCCATACGTAAAAGCGACCCTGTATAATTAATTATATTAAAAAGAAATTATTAAACAATTTTTTTTTTCTTGAATTGGTTTAAATGTTAATGTTATTTTATTTTTATTTCTGTAGATTTGTTTTACAGTTAAAAATTGTTAGAATTAGGAGGAAATAGAGAAAATACGAAATTGATAGAAATAATTGGGATAGTTATTGGCTGACTACTATCGATATTCCGAAGATCCGGATTAATTAAAACTGCTTTAATCCAGGCTTTAATTTGAATTGAGCCTAAGTGGTAACTGTGGATAATTCTAATTAAGGAAATACTCTCTTTAATATTTATCCCAATTAACACATTTCTGAATTTTTTCTTGGATTATTTGTCGTAAACAGAAAATAGTAGACTAATGCAGATTTTTTACATATGTAAATATTTCTATTAAAGTTTGTGCAATCGTTCGGAACAAGTTTTAAATTGTTTTTATGTATGTATCCAAAATTCACAATGTTTCCAATATTTTCCTAAGACACTCGAAAAAGTTCCTCAGAACTTACGACCGAGAAAAATCAAAGATTGTCCTTGATTTAAGTAAAAACAATCTTCGGATTGTCACGGGGTTTCTAACAGGACACTGTCTCCTCAACGAATACCTCAGTAGGCTGAAGCTGAAGGAACAACGGCGAATGTAGATTCTGTGGGGAAAATGTGGAAACACCAGAACACCTTATCACTGCCGAGACGACGACCCTTCGTGCCATGAACTTTGGTACGGCTGATGTCGAGGATGGGGAGCCGTCTCTGTGGACCCGTCTCAGATACTGGCTTTTGTGAAAGCCCCGAGACTGTATGATCAGTTATAACTCGGTATAACTGAAGAAAAGAAAACGCACAATAGATCTGTAAAATCACGGTGGTTAACTTCCCTCCTAAACATTCTAAATTCTACATTCCAATTTTTTGCAGAGAAGTTTGTAAATTTCCAATATTTCTATTTACAACACTACTTATGTTATCGAACTTAGTAACCATCAATTCAAAGTTGGTAAAAAAGCCTAGACACGCTGAACAAATTAGGCAAAGAAAATAAAGTCTTTCTACTCTGGGTGCCAGAGTCCACCAAGGGCTAGAAGGTAATGAAAAAGCAAACGATCTAGCTAGGAAAGAAGCCAACACACCACTAACTGGAGACCAACTTAAAACGGAACCCAAGAACGAGGAGGACTCCATTTGTAACATAGAAAGGGGATCTTCCAAGGGCCTCAGACACTCGAAGAAATTTCTCAGTACTTATGACCGAGAAAAATCAAAGATGTTCCTTGATTTAAGTAAGAACAATCTTCCGATTGTTACGGGGTTTCTAAAGGACAATGCCTCCTCAATGAATACCTCAGTAGATTGTAGAGTGCGCCGAGACAACTACCATTCATTACTTTGGTACGACTGATATCGGAGATGGAGACATAACATCTGTAAAACCGTCAGTTTGATTTCGGAAAAGGCGAATATCGACTCAGAAATTCAGCACAGGATTAGCAGCGTCTCAAGAGCATTCTGGAAATAAAAAGACAGGGTTTTCTACAAACATTTCTTGAGTACAAAAATGAAACTTGCAGTGTACCGAGCAATTATAATCCCCACCATGTTAAATGGGAGCGAAAACTGGGTGCCGTACCGCCGACACATGAACGCATTAAACAAGTTGCAACAGAGACACCTTAGACAACTCTTAAGAATCCGGTGATTTCATCATGTCTCAAACGTATCGGTCCTTGAAAAAGCTAATTGCGAGAGTATTGAAGTCATGGTTACAAAATCCCGCTTAAGATGGGCTGGTCACGTATGCAGAATGCAAGAAAACCGCATACCAAAAGCTCTGCTTTACGGTGAGCTTGTAGACGGAAAGAGGAGGCCGGGTGGACAACTCAAAAGGTACAAGGACATTTTCCACGAAAACTTAAAGGGGATTAACATGCAGAATCATTGGGATGAAGCAGTTTACAATAGAACTCAATGGAGAAGAATTGTAAGCTCAGTTAACAGCGACAACCAAAAAGTAAAGAGGCAACAAAGCAATGAGATTTTTGAATGTCCGGAGTGCGGTAGGCAAATAACATCACGTATCGGGCCTTTCAGTCACAGAAAAGCTCATGAAAGAAAACGCCTTGCGTGACTATCTTTTGATGCGTGTCGAATACTCGTCAGCGAGTAATGGCAGTATGTATGTAAAACCGTCTCAGATACTGGCTTTTGTCAAAGAGCTGAGACTGTATGATGAGTTATAACTCAAGAAAAGTGTTATTAAAGCACATCACTATAATAAAATAATTGTATCAGAAAGTACCTTTTGAGCTGTTTGAACGTTCAAATTGTTCTTACTTTAATACAAAGAAACATTTTATTTTTAATAAAAGTTCAAATGAATTTATCGCTTTTAGCCACGAACACTTTGCTTTAAAATCGACGTTTGCGAGTTTTAACTGAAAAAAATTGGCAGAGTCTTAATTGGCTTTCTCAGGTCGGACTTGCACGCTCAGCCTTTTAACCTTTTCGTGAAAAATCAAAATCAAACTACTAGTTTCTTTGCTCTATTCGTCGTCACGTTCTTGGGACCTCCATTGTTTTATATTGGCAACCAGGGATGGCTTGGTTGTAGATTTTATACGATTGAGGTAATACTACTTCAACATTTTAGGAAATTTACTTATAGTAATATTGGTATACAAAGTATACCAGGATTCTAAAAAAGTGAAGAAGATAATATACGTCTGATTTATACAGGGTGTTTTAAAAACATGTAGCATCTCTCGTGGGGAATAAGTCCGAATCTGGTTTGTTTCGTAGCTACAGGGTGTTAAAGTCTTAATAATCTTTCGATTTATTATAATTTTCTTCTAAGTACTTTTCGTGATACGAATGAAATTTTGTGGTTACTATTGTAAGTGCTACATATTTTAAAGCTAAAAAAGTTTCGACTATTCACCAGGGACGTGCATATGATTTTTCTAAAAAAGTATCTACGCCACTGACTCTTTTCCCTCTTGTTAGCGAAATAGTGTAAGCAGTTTAATGGCCGATTAAAAGTTATTTCTTGATATTGTGTCGATTTCGGCCTCCTTGATGAGATAAACGAAATTTTATTAATATGCCTTGATCCAAGTCTAATAGCAATCTTAAAAAAAAATGAACATCATTAACTTAAAGCTTATTAACTTAGTGAAAGTTTTAAATAAGTACTTACTCATTGATTCCTCATAAAAAAAACATGGAAAAAGTTCCTATAAACCTGGGTATGGAAAATGCATAGTTTTAAAGTTACAAAATGTTAAAACTTTTTAAAATTAAGTTTTGTGTAATTATCTTAAATACCATTATGTTTTATTTTAAATTGCTCTAGGTTGGAATAATAGTAATAATAATTAGTGGCAATAATATTTAATAATAAATTAGGTAAAATATATTACTTATTAATTTTATTTTAATTTTAATTTTATTAATTGTGATTAATAAAATTACCTTTATCTCATCAAGGAGGCCGAATACGAAAAAAATATCAAGAGATAACTTTTAATTGACAGTAAACGGCCTATACAATTTTGATATCAAAAGAAAAAAATTAGTGGCGCACATTTTTTAGCATTAAAATATGTAGTATAAGTGCTACATACGTAACTTTTACCCTCAAAATTTCATTCGAATTACTAAAAGTACTTGGAAGAAAATTATAATATATCGAAAGAATATTAAGACTTTAACACTATGTACACTATCGGACAAAAGTAGAGCAACAAAGTTCATATTTATTCATGTTTGAATAAAAAAAAATTATTAGGTTGTGATTTTCGGCTATGTTTACTAACACACTATCCTTATACTAAAAGTAATATTTTACAAAATTTTTGTGTACTTTTAATCAGTTTAAAAATGGTAAATAATAATGATTATAAAAAGTGATGAAAATGGGGGCGACAAAAGTAGAGCAACAAATTGTATTCAACACATTTTATTGTCTTCTTGTTATTCTTCTTATTTTTATTCTTCTTCTTATTATTATTTATTTCAACAAAAAATATTTAACACATTTAAGAACAATAATAATTGAAAGTAATACATTAGTAATTGATAGAATATCCATTATTATTAATAACTTGCTGACAACGGCGCGGCATTGAAGCAATCAATTTCTGAATGACATTTTTGGGAAGATTTGTCCAAACTTCATGAATTTTATCTATCAAGGATTGTTTATTTGGAAACATTTGGGTACGAATACGACATTCTACTTCTTCCCAGAGATTTTCAATGGGGTTAAGGTCTGGGGATTGTGCTGGCCATTGCAAAACTCGAACGTCATTTTCCCTAAACCACTTTTGAACAACTTGTGAAGAGTGTTTCGGATCGTTGTTCTGTTGGAAAATAAAACGCAGTGGCATTTCCCATTCTGCATAAGGAAGCATAACATTCTGTATGATATCCCTCCTAACAAATCGGTCCATCGTGTCATTAACCTTGTATTGATTGATCGCCTCACACGTCTCATTCCATCAGAATTGAATATTTTGTAGCGCGTTTCATCACTGAACAGAACTTGTTTCCAGTTATTGACAGTCCAGTTTAAATGCCCACGTGCGAATGCCAACCTTGCTGCTCTATTTCTTTCCGAAATTAACGGCTTTTTACCTGGACGTCTACTAAATAACTTTGCTTCTACTAATCTTCTTTGTACTGTTCGTATACCAACCGTAATTTCTGGAATTTCGGCAATAATTCTAGATGCGGACTTCCAAGGATCATTTTGAACAATTCTTTTGATGCGTCTGTCGGTTATTACTGTTGTTTTCTTTGGCCTTCCCGATTTTGGCGACTTTTCTAAGTGTCGCCTGTCATTATACGATGAAATTATTTTAGATACACTGTACCGGGGTAACACAAACTGTCTTGAAATATCGGCTTGTTTGTTACCTTCCATGAATGCATTCACAACTCTTTGCTTCAAGTCTTTTGAAATTCGAATTCCTCTTGGCATGACTAATCCAGCATAGAAATGTTTGAAAAAACATAAAATAAACCTCGCACAATTATTTTGGCCTTTACTTTTGCTAAAACCCTTCTTTGGAATGAATTATTTGAACGTTGCTCTACTTTTGACGCGCTGCTATTAAAGATTAAAAACGGAATGTAAAAATAAATTCATTTGTTTTGTTAGTAAAAATTCTTGCTGTCATGGATACTCATAGCCTACTTCGTAGTTTTTAAATTTATTGTATTTGTATACATTATCATGCATATATAATTAAAAAATCGCGATTTGCAAATATTTCTCGAAGTGTTGCTCTACTTTTGTCCGATAGTAGATACGAAACAAAGCAGAATCGGACCTATGTTGATATGAAAAATAAATCCTATTCCTACGTGGGGAATCTCCCCACGAGAGATAGCAGATGTTTTATGAAACACCCTGTATAAATATTTTCAAATATCTCAAAAACCAAAGTTTTTAAACATATTTAATGCTTATAATAAATGTTTTTTTTAGGCCCAAGAATTCAAAAATGAAATAAAATACCGGGTGTTCCATAAGAAAATATATAACTTTGGTATGGATCTGAGTTCTGAAACACCCTGTATATTTCAAAATAATTTTAAATTATGCACATTGCCTTCACACATATACCCATAAAAATGTTAAATCTACATCTTTCCGTTTTCCGTTGATCACATTTTAAAACTTTTTCGTAGATATACAGGACGATTCAAATATTTTTTATAATAAATTTGTGGGGTTTTAAATGGAATGTTGTATAATAATTTTCACCTAGTGAGTGAAATAAATTATTAATCTCCTATATATCCAACCCTGCTAGCAGTCGATTAGTTGTTTATTGAGGAGAATTTTCCGTGAAAATTTCCTTTAAAAGGTAAAAGAAACGAGAGAGAGATTTTCCGTTGACCTTTACGGGCGATTTGGCGCAAGAGACAGGAAAATTCGGAAAATGGCCGACCCACAGATGGCATGGAAAAGCAGCTTTGTTCCGCCACGAGAGGGTTATGAAAATTTACTGATATTACAGACGAAAATGTGGCCCGGTGGCGAATTTCACGTAAAGCCACTTAGTTATTATCTGGTGTTACTTGCATTAAGCTACTATTGCAATATGCGAGTAGCGTATATGATGATGCGGTATAGAATTAGCTGTTGCAATGTATCTGTGGATGGTCGCAGTGTAGTGTTGCCCTTAATTTAATTATTTAAAATATCAGATACGTATGATAGTGACCTACTATTTAAAATGCTATCTATGATAAAATTTTGTATCTGATTTATTGTTTAAGATATTAACAATATTTTGAAGTCAAACTTCTTACTAACAGCTATTTAAATTGAAGGATTTGAAGGATATGCTTTATAAACTTCCGAGTTAATATAAAACCGTATACTATTCTAGCTTTATAAGCTTACAATGTTTTTTAATTTTTATTAATAAACGATAATTCTATTACCCTGCAGGACAGTTATGATCATTAAACCAAAATACTACTACATCTATATCTCTGACTACTACTAACTGCTACTAACCAACAATATGTTTTGCGTACTCTGTGATCTGTTTTTGTCGAAATGAATTGTTGAAATTTTTGTTCTTTATTCATGTTGGGGATTTATTTTTAAATGAATGTTAATCGTTAGGTAACCAGTATTTCTTTTGCATAATCAAAATTGTCACTCTAAATTTTACATAACCAAATTGTCACCTAAATCGCTGTCTTTTTTAGACAGATATCACTTGTCTTGTCATTATTCAATTCATTATTCGAATTCTCAGAATGTTGTTAACAAAAGTTTCATCTTAAAATAAAATTCTAATCAATCACAATTGTTTATCTCCATCATTTACCGGATTAATAATACAGAATTTACAGCTCAATTACAAACAATTAATTATTTTTAGTGATTTACAGTAATTTTATTAAATTATACGAATATTCTCGTTGATTATTGGTTTAAAATAAATATGACAGTGTGAGTGAAAACGCGAGTTATTAACTCTAAATTCTAATTCTGAGCTGGCAAATTAGCTAGATGCTTTACCTAGACCGTTATTCAGAAGCTACAAACCTTTCGATAAAAATATGCATGAAAATTTACTTCCTAGCACACAAGGTTGGTAAAATATTAAGTTTATCATAGTAATTTTGTTAGCCGCGTATGGCATAGAGATTTTGTTTAAATTTTTCATCGGTGTAGATTATCACGAGATAATAAGGTTAAATTGTTTTACAAAGAGGTAGATCTACCCCGAATGGGGTAGCTGTGACAACACTGCCTCTATCGCTTTTCCGCTCGCTAGCTAGCGCGTCACGGCCGTCTCGCATGTGTCTCGTGGCCGTCAGTCAAGGCTGTGTGTCACGGCCTTGAATTTTTATTCCCAAAGCGCGTAAAGAAATTTCACTTCAAAATTTATTTTTTGTAAACCCGCGACATCTAACGGAAACCAATTTGTTAGTGGTATTTTACAAATAAATAAAAGTTTCCTAACCGACAAAAAGACAAGGATTTTATTAAGCACAACATAAATAAACATAATCACTAAAAACGATCAAAATAATGATAATAAATTAATAAATGATAAACTACTTTATTTTAAAAACTGAAATAAACATAACATGAGTAAAAATTAAAAACAAACTAAAAATAATTATATACAGAAAACTTAAAGCTGATTGGTTTTAGCGCATTAAGTGATTGTTATCAGGTAGTAATTTTTGTTAATTTGATTTTTTTTAACTTCATATAACAGATTTTTAACAGAAAGCCAACGAAATAAACGTATGTGCTAAAAAAACTAAAGCGTTCTTGAATAGTTGTATTTGTATATTTTAAGTAGTTGTTTCTTTGTTCTTTGTTTTTTTTTGCTTCTGACTACGAAACTACCTCCTGAAAGGATAAAGCATTTTTTGTCGGTTAGGAAATATTGCTTTATTAGTAGAATACCACTGACAAATTGGTTTCCGTTGGACCAATGCCAGTGGTGTTTACAAAAAATAACTTTTTTATTTTGTGGATTTTCTCCTAGTGGCAAAGACTTTTCAAGAAATAAACCAGCTACAATGGTATAGTCATTATTCAAAATTATTTAGTCTTCTGCTGAGTACATCTTGGCCCACTCGTGTATATTTATAAATATCTGCTGAAAATCAAACAAATCAAGTGCGACCTCAAAAAGAGGTAACCATTAAAAATATCACAGAGTTCTAAAAGCATGATGGCAGGCGCTAAGAAGATAATTATGTTTATGATTTCTTTTATTTAGCTACGACAAATTAACATTGTCACTCGTTTTTGACACAGTTTTGTATTATCAGCTGTAATTACGAATTTTTGGTTTAAATGAATTGTGTTTGTATTATGTATTATGAGCTGTAATTACGAATTTTTGGTTTAAATGAATTGTGTTGTGATACTTTAAGCTTAAAAAGCTTAAAATTTTTTACTAGCAGACGAACATTGTTTTTTTAGAAGTGTACAAGATATCTTAATAGCCGTAAACGATTCATCGCAACTTTATTAGAATATATTGAACGGGAACGCGGTAGTAATGGCTCTTTATGTCCCTTAAGTGCTGTTAAGGAAGTGAGTTTTGTTGATGTAAATAAACTAACTTTAACTGTTTATATATTTATAATTATTAGGAAAGTAGTTAGTTGTAGCTTTTTTTGTAACTCTTTACCTAACACAAAATTTCAGTATCCCTAGATCGTATTTACAAGAGGAAAAACTTTTATTGTCAACATTTTGAGAATAATGCTTTTTCTCTTGATTCGGGGACATACTGTAGATTTACAATCTTTAATAAAGCACACTATTTAACATTATTTGTTTCCTTACCTTTGAGCTTCCGAGATTTTGGAAGGTTAGTTCCGATTCTTCTCCATTGAGCATTATTGATACTGTTTCCGTCTTTATTAGTATATCTGAAAAAGAAAGAAATATTATTGTATTATTGATACAAGTAGGTCACCAAAAAAAACTTCAAAAGGACATTAAAACTTTATAGGGAAATGAACTCTTTTTCTTCTTGAGTTATAAAAAATCAACTGACTCTACAGAATAAAGATTTCTGGTGTTTCTAACTTTTTTCTTATGCTTAGACCGAATATAATTAGAAAATATCGCAAGGATGTTCGTAAATATTTTATTATGAAATGAAAAAAAACTTGTTTTCTATTTTTCTGGCTAAGTTGGAAACTTTATTTTGCCACATCGACGTTTTCTTCGGGCGTTAAAAGAAAAGCTTTATTACCTTTTTATTGAACTATGTAATTTATCATAAAT
The DNA here is from genome assembly GCF_002938485.1 of Sitophilus oryzae. Classification (NCBI taxonomy): domain Eukaryota; kingdom Metazoa; phylum Arthropoda; class Insecta; order Coleoptera; family Curculionidae; genus Sitophilus; species Sitophilus oryzae. The sequence continues at coordinate 167,688 of NW_022145830.1, forward strand.
AACAAAATAATCATATTGACGTTTAACTAAACTTTCATAACTTTATGTTGTTTGATTTTTTCTAGAAAATGTTTTAATCTCTTTAAATCTTTACAATAATGTATCAAATATTGTAGATGTAGATTGTATGGGAGGAGGGAAGTGAATTACCGCGACCTTATAGAGTGTGTTCCTTAATGGCATGCTAATATTTAAGGGCTGATTCTTGGATTCTAAGAGAAAAACTTTTTATGAATATATGTCCTAAACATCTTAATTTCTGAGATACAGGGTGGTATAGTTTTCTAAAAGAAATGTTTCCCTAATAACTCTGATTTTATTATAGATATCTTTATGAAACTTAATACACGTCTTCTATGCATTAAAATACCTTTTTTGACGTACAAAGAATTTTATTAATTTAAACGTGCGTCGTCCATACGGGTTTTACAATGAATATTTTTTGAGAAAAAAGGAGTGTACTTCTCTTAAAATAAAAATTATTTTTAAAATCTCCATTCATTTCTAAACATTTTTTATCTCTTGATTTTTCTCGTCCGACGCGACTAGTTTTTGCTTAAAAAATTAAAGTCACTTTACTTCAGGGTCAAATCGCTGAAAACCTGATGCGCTGATTTGTGTGGAAATCATTTCTGCATTGGCTGGAAGGAAATTAAGAAATAAAACATTTTTTTTTGTATAGTATCAAAATAAGCATTTTGATATGTATCAAATATAACCATCAGAGATATTACAGTTGAGGGTTGGAACCTTTGGTGTTACACAGCAAAATAAAAAACACTAAATCACCACAATACACCAAAACACTTTTACTTTTACACTGGACGCGCGTTTCGCTAACCATGTTAGCATCATCAGCAGATGATTATAAACTATATCAGTTTATTGTTATGTATTGTGGTGATTTAGTGTTTTTTATTTTGCCATCAGAGATATTTTGAAAAAAAAATAGAAAATGTTACCTGAAAAGTTAAAATGTTTAGGACGTAAATTGAAGTTTGTTTCTTAGAATAGGCTCAAGAATCACCTCCTTAAATATTAGCATATCATTAAGGAACACCCTGTATATTTGCTATGAGGGTGGGTTTAAGAGGCTTACAACAAACAATGGGGTAATAAAAATGTGTTTGTTTGTTACTTGTTGGTCGTTTACATTATTGTCGTTTTTAAGGTTCTCCATCTCACTATACCTTCCGTTTCCATTCCATATCCGTTCCGTAATTTTGATTGTATTCGCGCTATACGTATGCTTCCGTTCCGTATCAGTTCCATACTTTTTATTGTAGAATTTATATCATTACGAAAGTTTTATTTTAAAAATTTGTATCTTTTGAAAAAGGTAATAGATTTAATTAGAGGATGAGAGTATAAATAAATATCAGCAAAATGTTCACATAACTGGTACAAATTTAAGAACTTGACAACGCTGTTTCGTCCGTCAAAAAAATGCATAGAAGGAAAGGATATGGAACGGAAGGGAAACGGAACGGATAGTGTGCATTGTCCTATTAATTTACATGATATAATATTTTATGCAAACGGAAGGGAAACGGAATGTAGCTGATACGGATGGTATAGTGAGAATTAACCTTTAACTAATTTTAATATTTCTAACTTTTCGAGGTAATTTAAGCGTCTACCTTTTATAAAGAACATATAGAATGTATTAATAATAATATTGAATATTCACACAATCAATGAAAATTGAATTAAATTACTATATAGAATAGTTAGAAATAAAAGAAATAAAAAGAATAAGTTAAAATTAGTTAAAAACGACAATAATGTAAACGACCAACAAAGATTTCTAAACACACCCCAATAGAAAATTTTGAAGAGCCATATGTCATAAAAACGCTTATATTTGCGAAACCGCTAAAAATTGTAAAATAATTTGAATACAAAATCCATTTTTTAGGAGCTACAGAGGCTTGACACACTATTGCCGGACCCTGTATATGCTACAAATTATACTTGCACATCGAAAGATAATTAAATTACCATAATTTTTTGATATCTATACTAATATGATACTAATATATAAAATCCTTAAGTGACTGACATACTGATTAATCACGATTCTGCTCAAACCACTCAACGTAAGAAACTCAGTTTTGGCATACAGGCTGATTCTAGGGTGTAGAGGTTCGATAAGAAGGGATTTTTCGAAATTCCAGTTCCAAGAGGGTGAAACCACCCCTCAAATATTACAATATATTTTATTTAAAAAACGGTCAAGTTTCCGAAAAAACGCTTAAACACGTATATTTTATTTTGTTTTTTACATATTTTAAGATTTTTTAAAAATATATACAGGGTGTTTCGAAAAATCTGGTCATTGATTAATCACGATCCTGCTTAAAGCGCTTGACGCAAAAAGTTGATTTTTAGAAAACAGATTGACTTAGGGTGTAGAGGTTCGGTAAGAAGGGATTTTTCGAAACTCGAATTCTAAGGGGGTAAAACTATCCCTCAAATATTAAAATATTTTTTATTTAAAAACCGGTAAGTTTTTCGGAAAAAACTCTTAAACACGTATATTTTATTTTGTTGTTTTACATATTTCAAGATTTTTTATAAATTTATACAGGGTGTTTCATAAAATATGACCATTGAGTAATCACGATTCTGCTTAAACTGCTTGACGTTTAAAGCTGATTTTTGGCAAACGGATTGACTGTGAGGTGTAGAGGTTCGGTAAGGACGGGTTCCTCGAATTCCAAGAGGGTGAAAACGCCCCTCAAATATTACAATATTTGTTATTTAAAAAACGGTTAGTCTTTCGGGAAAACGCTTGGACAAGCATAATTTATTTGTTTCTTTACATATTTTAAAATTTTTTAAAAAATCATACAGGGCGTTACAAAAAGTTGGGTAATTTCTTAACCACGATTCTGCTTGACGTAAAAAGCTTATTTTTGGCAAACGGATTTTTCGAAAGTCAAATTCCAACGAGATGAAACTACCCCTCAAATATTACCAAGTTATATAATAATATCGCCATATTGTTTTTTTCTCATGCTGACATAAATGTGAGAAAATTTTATCCGGTTTGTCTGTTAATGGAAATACTTGCTTTGCTTTATCATCACCATTACAAATGATTAATTCGACGCGAACGAAATCGCTGGTACACACTTGTTATTATAAGAGAGTGATCCTAGATATGTTACAAAAATATTATTATCAAACCTACAAAAATTCGATTTCTTACTTTAAAATATAATTCTTCTTTTTAGTTTCATTTGCCGTCATAAATAAAGGTATATAACTTTGTGTAAAATTCTTTATACCTACATACAATTAATTCATTTATTTATATTTCATATTACAAGATATTATAATATACAAAATAACATACTTTGATATTTGGATGCACTTTATTTTGCGTAGAAACGGTTATATTAAAAATAAATTTTGCATTTTCAAAAATATTTTTCAAAGGATATATTCTCGAAGCAACATATTTATGATGTTTTTCCGTTTGAAGGAGTAACTCAAATATATTAAATCTTTTATAAAATATCTCTTTTAGAACAGGTAGGTGCCCACTGATGATTACTCTAGAAAGGGAATTACATTAATACATTTTCCTTTGGTAATTTATTAAAAAGCGTTAAAAAGGTTCCCTTTTCACGATTTCACATTTTCGATTCTACGGCTTTAAATTATTCGTTGTACAATTTCTGAATGCCTGAACGTACTTTAGTTTTTTTCTAAATTTCAATCACATCTATATTTTAGTTATTTTTTTATTTAGTATTTTAAAAGTCCGCTTTTGAAAATATTTTTAAAATAAAAGCGACTTTAACAATTTAAAAAAAATATGTTAATATTAACTAAAAGATCAGAAATAAAACAATTCCGTCATTTTTTAGGGATAGCTAACAAAGTTTAATACACCCTCTACACTAGTGATGGGAATTACGATTCTTTTTAGTGAATCGAATCACGCGATTCAATTTCTCATATTGAATCAACTACTACGATTCGTTCATTTGAACCAGCACAATGCCTATGCACAATTTACATAAAAACAAGAATCGTAACTGGCACTACCGGCGATAATTTCATCGGAATATTACTTAAGGGACCAGAAAAAGAAATATACAGTTTTGTCATTTGTTTCTCAAAATATTGCAAATATAATAGATAATGCATGTAACAAAATGATGTTGCTTGTGATTTAATTGGACTCTGAATTTACAAATTTATTTAATAATATGGAAAAAACGGTGTACGCACATGCACAAAAATTATGAAAGTAAAAAAAAAAATAAATAAAAAGCCAGACGGCCTTCTGTTTTTTTATTTATTTTGGATAATACAATGGGATTTGAAATATTTTAAGAATATCTTATCTCGATGAATATCCTTGAAAAAACTATGCTATAAACGAATTCTCCCAAAAGGTACACGGTAAGTTTACATTATAGTTTTCTAAAACAATAGCAGATATCACCATTCGCATTGTGATCCCGATTCAATTCTTACGATTCTTTTTTAAGGCTCATCGTTCAAATCTTATGGATCCGTGCTGCCGTGCTGGCCACGATTCAATTGTACGAACAGTATTATATGTAATGAATTAACTCTCACGATTCTTTGAACGACCGAGTCACATTATAATCCCATTCAATTCTCACGATTCTTTTTTACGGTTCATCGCTGACAGTTTATGGATCCGTGCTGGCACGATTCAACTAACCGAACCGTATTGTAAGCAATTAATTCTTACGACTCTTTGTGATCCGATTCAATAATTCTTACAGCTCTTTTTTACAACTCGTTCGTTCAAATACAACAAAACAGTAATACAACACCGTCCTGGCCACGATTCAATTGAACAAACCGTATTCTAAATGGTGAATCGAATCTCACGATTCATTTTTAATACTCGTTCAAATGAACGACTCGTTCAATCTTTGCCCACCTCTACTCTACACTATGCAGAAAACAGTTCAAAGCAGGTTAGGGTCGTGTTTCCTCGTCTAACTTTGTCTCGCCCCGGCTTATCTCGGGTTGTCTCGGCTCATCACCGTTTGTCTTGACCTATTTTATTTCTTAAAAATGTATTCTCCGCTTGTCTTGACCTACTTTTATTGCTTAAAAACGTCTCAAAACTACTCATGGAACTGCGGAGAAGGGCGCGGGGGATTCTTTTTGGTGACTTTCGGTTACCTGTTGTCTTGTTCAATTTCGTTTTGTCTCGAACTACTTCCACGACGCGTCGGTCTCTATATCCGAGACAAAGGATTTTTTTCATAAATCTCATTGAAATAAGTTAACCTAGACGTTTCTAAAATATCTGTTGTTACAATAATATTTTATTAATTACGTCTCGTTTTATGTTGATATATATTCCACAAAATTAATATTTGAACACGCGTTTATAATACGTAGAGTAGATATTTAAGAACAAAACTTTTCACTGAATCTGCAGGAATATAATTACAATATTTTTATTATTTCATTTTATTATAATGAATTAGTATATAAAATTGTATATGTTGTGATTGTTTACAGCCTTAATTGATTGATATAACAGTAGAATTGCTTGATGAAAAATACTGGTAACATAATCAAAATATATTGAGCTGATTGGAAAAATAATTGATTGACCCGATGTCAGTAAAAGTATGGTCCAAGGACATTTTTAAAAAGCAATGATTTCTGATTGTTTTTAAGAGAAAACTGTAAGCGATACTTTTGTTAGCACACAGATATATAACATTTGATATAAATCCATTCAAAAATAAGAAATAAAATTAGACGATTTTTTAAATAGTTTAACATCGTGAATTATAGCCGTTAAAAGGTGGACGGCCTGAACAGTTAGTTGTACAATTGTTTAACAGTTAGTACAATGACTAAAACTAAATATTCTTGTGAAACCTTAGAGGAATAGCCAATTCAATCTACGATCGGTAACTGTTTTCTAAATGCACTGTTGCATTGTTTGATTCTTCATATCCGTGTAATATTGTAGTATTACATTACACTCCATTTCAAACTAATGATATTTATTCATACTCCATGTTTACTTATTTTTCTGAAGCCACCACAAAGTTGGACCTTAATTGCTTTGCGAAGTAGTACAAAGAATATAGACGCGTGGTGTATATAAAATTTTGTCGCAACTGATCGAAACGTTTCTCGAAACATTTCTCCAGACAATTCCAATAACAAAATAAAAACACTAAATCACCACAATACACCAAAACACTTTTACTTTTACACTGGACAAGCGCGTTTCGCTAACCATGTTAGCATCATCAGCAGATGATTATAAACTAAAGTACAATCTACAAGTTGAGCGTTTATATACTCGCCCAGCGGGCACCGAGTGGGCGTGACAAAATCTAGCCAACCGAGTCAGAGCCCACTGAGCGTAACAGTTAGATTTCCGCCACTAGAGTAGGAACAAAAAACTTGAAGGAATTGGACCGTTGTCTCTGTTCATACCATCTTTACTAATTGCCTGTAATTTGAGACTTGTTTAATTAATTTTAAATTATTAAGATCTATACAATGTTCTTGATCAACAATATGTTCGGCAACGCAAGATTTATTAATTCTGATGCTTTCATATGCATCTAATTGCCTGTAATTTGAGACTTGTTTAATTAATTTTAAATTATTAAGATCTATACAATGTTCTTGATCAACAATATGTTCGGCAACGCAAGATTTATCCGGTCTACCATATCTTATCTGAGCTAAATGTTCTTTAAATCTAATTAATATTGATCTTCTAGTTTGCCCAGCATATTTCTGATTACAATCTTTACAAGAAATTTCATAAATACCCGACCTGTCCAGTGGAGGTGTTTTATCCTTTGGATTACCATTTGTTGTAATTTATTATTAGCACTATACACAAGTCTATAATTGACATTCTTAAAAATTCGGGATAACTCTCTATCAAACGGTATCGAAAAATATTTAGACGTATCTTTCTCTCTGTTTTTGACACACATTCAGACACCATAGATAATTTTATTTCTAAGTTAAATAATCGTTTTCCTTCCATTAAATTTACGCATGAAATTGAGAACAATGACAGATTACCATTTTTAGATGTATTAGTTATTAGAAATACTAATAATTGCCTGGAATTTGATATCTATAGGAAAAATACGACCACACGCAGATATATTCCTAATGAATCACATCATAGTGTTGAACATAAAATGGCTAGTTTAAATTTCTTAGTTCATAGATTACTTAGTTTCCCACTTTCCAACGAAAGATATGAAATAGAAAGAGATTACATTAGGAATGTAGCTGAGTGTAATGGATATTCTCCTTCACTAGTTGATACATTAATTAGTATATAAACGCTCAACTTGTAGATTGTACTTTAGTTTATAATCATCTGCTGATGATGCTAACATAATTAGCGAAACGTGCGTGTAACAACGTGCCTTTGCTGTGTAACACCAAAGGTTCCAACCCTCAACTGTAATTCCAATACACAATATAAAACAAAAAAAACAACGCTATATTGTACAAAAAGCCAAAACAGCCTTATCTAAAAAGCACAAAAACAAATATACAAATAATAAAAAAAAAGTCATACAATACAAATCAATTCAAAAAAAAAACGTCATTAAAATTACAAATAAAACATACATGGACATTGCAGAAAACATGCGTATCTAGAAAATTTTACAAAAGGAAAACTGTAAATGGATAAAATCATGTTATATGTCATAAAACCAAGAGTTATAAAATATTAAATATTAGATACTAGACCCTTAACCAGTGTGTGAGATGATCAAAATTTTAAAATTCAAAATTCTTCATGATTAAACATCAACAAAAAAGTCGTTTACCGCATATAGGGCTCTCTCCAGTAAGTATGATTTCAGAGCTTTGCGAAATGCGGGAAAGAATGAAAGTGACTTGATATTCGAAGGCAAATGATTGTACATTTTCTTGGCATTGTACAGTATTGAGTCCTTAACTAGATAAATATCGTGCTCCGGCATTCCTAAGTGGGTAGTTGTGAGAAGGCCTTTCCGGAATAGCATATATGTGCTGGCGGATTAAGCAAACGGATTCAAAAATGAATAAGGAAGGAAGAGTCAGTATTTTAAAATTTTTAAAGAAATTCTGGCAGTGAGTTCTACTGTTTAGTCCCAATAAGTATCGAACTGCTCTCTTTTGAAGTTTGAAAATACGATCAAATTTTGTCGCGCAGGAAGTACCCCAGAATGAAAGGGCATAACGAAGATGCGACTCAAAAAGGGCATAATAAACCATTCTAGAGGTTGATGAATTAAGTTCCTTATAAACTGATCTTAGAGCAAAACGGGCAGCGCTTAGTTTCTTTGGTAAAGCTTCGATGTGCAAGTCCCATTTTAACGAGTTGTCTACAACAAGTCCTAAGAGTCCACGACGCGACGTCAATAGTGGTGTTATTAAGTACAAAAGGCTGTATAGTATTTTTGTATGACAAAACTTTAGTTTTTGAAAGGTTGAGGCATAGGAGATTAGAATCGCACCAAGATTTAATGGTGTGTAAGTCACTGGATATAGTATTATATAGTACCGTAACATCTGGGCCGCTCCCCAAGTGAAACTAGTATCATCCGCAAAGAGGCAGATTTTACCGCTAATGTCTAGATTTGCAATGCCGTTGATAAACACCAGAAACAAAATAGGGTCAAGTATTGAACCCTGAGGGACACCACATTCTATAGGCTTACAAGAAGACATAGACGTATCAATCCTCACAAGCTGCCTTCTGTTGCCAAGATACGACTTAAGCCATTCGAGCGGCACTCCCCTGTATTACCCCACAAACAACTAATCAGATCTTGTCTCGGTCTGTTTCGGGTTTTGCGGCCGAGATAAGCCTAGATTTTCCTCAACATAAGGATTCGCGAAATATTTTTAGAAATATTCCCTGAAATGTTTCGAGCATAGTGTAGAGGGTGTTTAACAAGAAAGACTATTTAAAATTTTAATTAACTTTTAAATTTCATGAAATGCTAATTTTTAATCCATTCCTATTCAGCACACATAAACGAAAAATTGATTTGTGACTGAACCTAAAAAAATTATGAAAAAGTATCGAAAAGCGGAAATGAAATGGAATCGGAAAATTTATTTAAAAGACTTATTTCAAATGAAATTTTCAAATTTAATATGCTTTAATAATCGCTATTTTAAAATTGAATATTTTTTATTAAATTAATACAAAGTTTTTGCTTATAGGTAAATAAATAATTCTTTATCGAATTATTATATATTTTTGATAATATTGAAATTATTTTCTCGCTAGATTAATAAAGTCCGGAATAATTAATTTTAAAATTGGACATTTTATTTATTATTAATTTTATTTAAATTTGTTATTTTGTGATGTTTGTGCTAGATGCGCTTTATATTTTAACCGATTGTCATTACCGACTTCTACAAAAAGTAACACCATTGTTATTTGGAATATAAAGTATTTTAACATGTAAAAAAGTCATGATGGCATTTTGTTAATGCTGGAGTACGGATCGAAATAACTCGGGTACATCTCAAAACTGGCTCACCCCTACAACTTTTTATGTTTTTCAGATAAAAAAACGAGATTTGGTATGTTAGTATATGACATAAGTTAGGACTGATTGACGTATTCAATAATTGTTTTCAATCCCTTCCTGTTTCACCGGAAATAACTACAACTTTTGATTTTTTTAATAGCATCCTCGGTATTTTTTTCCTTTATTCGATAGAAAATGACATTCTCAATAGAATTACATATCATATGTCAACATTTGACATTTTCCCTTAATAAAAAATCGTAAAAAATCAAAAGTTGTAGTCATTTCCGGTGAAACAGGAAGCGACCGAAAACAATTGAATACGCCAATCAGTCCTAATTTATGTCATATTCCAACATACCAAATTTCGTATTTATAACTGAAAAAATAAAAAAAATTACAGGGGTGGGCCACTTTTGAAACGCATCCGGTATAGGTAATTACATTGTATTTATTTATTATTATAAAATTTTATATTGTTGGCGTCAAAGGCTGGTTGTGTACCCAGATTTATGGATATAACTAATTTCTTATTACTATTAAGTCACTCTCTCACTTTGGAGTTTGGCAATCCAACTGGCCATGATGAATAAATCTATTAACATTTTATTTTAAATATTTGATATTTTTTAAATTAGAAAAAAATTGATGTCTAATACAATTTTGATAGCGTGTTATATTTATGTTAATATCTATTAATATTTGACTAAAACCATCCAAACCACTTTATTTATTGAATGTTCCAAAAATAAAAACTATAGCCTGTTAAAACTGGAACAAATTAAAATACTAACATTGTACCTCATGATAATTCACGCAAAACAAAATTAACTTTATACTTCAACAGCGGGGAAGATTTTAACCAAAAAAGCAGACCTGTACCGATCTTTCAATTTCCTTAATAAAATAGTCATGGACCTTAATATTAATTTATTTAACTGCAGCTTGTCTATAGATAGGGTAAAATAAAATATAATATGATAAACTACTACTTTTATATATTTCATATAGTTTTCTTTATTTTTGATACTTTTGTATTGTATTTTATTTTTTTCGATTTCTGGTTGGTTTAGTATATTAAATAAATGTTTTGTAAACTTAATATGGGGTTACTTTCTTTATTGCATTTTTTTTTAATTTTATTTAATTACCATGCAGTAAAACAATGTTCTTGCTTTTCTATATTAATCTATATTTCTTATTTATTTTTTATTATTACAATGCCATAACTCAGTTTTATGTAAAAGATATTAATACTCTGCAATATTAAAATATTTTAAATCCATTAAGCAGATGCTCCTATAAAAAACGTATGTTTTCAAAAGGATTTCCTTTATGATTTACATCTAACGTAATATCAACTGCACTCACCCTGTATATATTTGAAATTTCATGAATCATCGTGAATCGAGATTGAATAAATACGTGTAACCATTACTTAACATCAGATGTAAAAGTCTTTTACTTCGTTGTTCATTAAATTGACTTTATTTTTGCTCGCAAACAATGTGCGCCTCGTATTCTACTAAATTATGAAAAAATATATTTTCATTTTGATGTGTCTATTATTATTTATGCGTAAAGCCTTTACATATAAATAATAATTTTTAAACATTTGAAAGACATTTATAAATATAAAATTTTAAACAATATGTTTACCAAACTATAACAATACATATTATTTTTAAATTTGCTCTTTGATAAGGGCTTTAGGTTAGGTATATCAAATACAAAAAATAGCATACGAGTTCAAAAATTGTACTCTAGTGCATACATTTTTTAAATAAAGAGCAAACTTATTGGCCCTTCTACATAAAATGCTAAATAATAATGACATTAAAACGAACTTTATTATCAAAATAAACAAAACAGAAATTTTATTTTCTTACAAGTATTATTTAATAAGAATTAAAATTAAGGCCATTCATTCAATTAAATTAATCTAAAAAAAAACAAATTTCCTTTACTAATACCTGTAAAAGTTTCCTCGAAATACAATTTAAACATTTCAATAACGATATAGCTAGGTTCTTCGCAGTATTTCTCGTACTATTTTTGTCTAAAATTTATATCGACGTATAAGCGAATTTTACGGAATAAACTCGTTATTTTATGACAATACGCGATTATCGGTCGGTCGGTTGTAATAGTAGAATATCGACAATATTACGGTTTCCCGCTCTTGTTGTAACTACTGTTGCTGACTGGGCGAGCAACGTCATATAGCAGGAAAAACACAACGCTGTACAGCGGTTTATTATATGTTAAATTCAAACACAGACAAAATAAATGTTATAACAAATATACTGATCTATATGTTCTCTATCTTAACTATGTTCGTTATTCAAATATTGGCAAATAAGAAACACTTTATAAGGGAAAATTTTATAAAAAGTGTTATACCCTTTGTTTTTAATTGAAATTCATTTTCTGCTGACTATGGTGATTGAATGATGGTATTTAAGAAAATAATTAAATGAACTAAACGAACTAGTCTTTTGTACTATTCACTTTGCTGAACGAGATCAAAAGGTGGGAATCGGTTAATTGAACTAAAATTCCCAGCACTAACTAATACTGTATACTTATTTTTTTCCTGTAGAACTGTATATCTAATAAACCACATCAATCCATTTGAAATTTAGTTTTTTTAGTAATCTCTAGCTTAGAATATAAATTACATATAATAATACTTTGTAAGACTTTAAAAAATACCCCGTATATCTTATATATTTCTAATATACGCGAGCGTAACTAATGGAATTGTTTGAAACAAAATGGGTAAACGAGTTTATTTATGTTCGGGCCACATCTGCGGTTATTGTAGCCAAAATTTGTGCGATGTAACCATAAACACGCATGACCATTTCTTTTCTGTTATTGGTACTGATATTCGGAATATTTGGGCCGCTTGTGGCTTAATTGGCTGTAAAGGATTGTTGATTAATCATTTCGAAGTTAAAATCGTTTTTTATTTGTTTTTGTTATACTTTTTTGTAACTGATGGTTCTTTTATTGTAAAAAGTTTATCCACTAACTCTTTAATTAATACTGTCTATATGTTACCAACAGCACTAGATTTGTATCTACAGATGTATGGGAAATGATTGTATATTCACTATTTTTCTGTTTCACAATAATCATTTTCAGTTGCTCAGCATAATAAGTTAAAGGTTAATTTATTAATTATGGTTAAATGACCAAATTTCAGAAACCACTTACTATAGAACAAATCACTGAATAATAGTTATTTTTTATACAAGACGATAAAATGGCATTTTATCGTCGACCGAAAAGATTAATGAATTAATTTCGGGAGAAGATAATGCAATTTTATTGTCGTGTATAAAACGATATTTTTTTCTATAACGAATTACGTTTAAAAAAATATTCAGAAATTATTATTTCAAGGAATTTATTATGAGTAGAAAAAATATTGTGCTGGATTGGTGTTGGTTTCTATGTAATTTGACAAATAAATAAAGCTGTCTCTTTAGTTGTTAGTTTTGAGTCACATTTTTTAATTCTCTTTCGTGTCGATTGCTGATTGAATTGGAGCCAGTAATGGCTCAAAACGAAATAAGTAAATTACCAACAGATATTCAGGCTGAAGCGACAAAGGCCATATCCAAACTATTTCCATTTAAATTCCGAATAACTTACGAAAAGGAATACAAAAACTTTCAAAAATAGAAGCAATTAAAAAACGTGAGAGAAGAAATAAAGTTTCTAATCTATCCTCGCTGTTAAAGTATCATTTAAGCTACCCTTACGGTTAAAGTACTATTTTATCTACTATTTTTGATAGGTATAAGCACAGAATATCTAGCTACGTTTGGTTAGGTTAGACAGTCACTGATATAAGGCAATTTTATTATGTTAACAGTTGCTATGGAAAAAATGAAATTACAACTTTCTATTTAAACAACTTAAAATTTAGTGAAAAAATATGGCATGTCCCAGGATTGTCTTTACAAAAGGAAACATATTTTTATTACTAACATTTTAGTTATATTAGCATAGAAACGAGTTTTGATTTTGATTTTTAGGACTTTAATTGAACCGTATTTTTATGTTTTGTTTTTAAATTTTCTCTAAAACAGTATGAAAATTAGAAAAAGTATATGAACTGGATTAACCATTTTAGAGCAAGTAAATTTTTTATAAAGAATGCATTTTTTTCAAAATGTCAATAACAAACAAGTTTTTCCTCATGTAAAGATAATCCGGGGGCATACGTATGTTTTAATTTTCCTTGCTAACTATGAAAATATTTTTAATATGTACTCTATCAGTAACTGGATATCTTGTAATTAATGAAACAACTATACTTTTTTCAATAACCAAATTATTCTTACTTATAATAACCATAGTACATAAAAAGTAGACCTGTTTGATTTTAATGAAGATAGTTACAAATACATACATTTTATAAAATTTGATATCAAAAATGACGAGACTAAAAGTAATTCTAAAATGTTAGTTAATAATTTGAACACTATAATGTTTAGAAAAATATAGATCTCTTAATAGGAGTTTCTAATATTATGACAAATAAATAAGATAACATGTTTTATACTTTCTTACCGAATAAGAAAAAATATGTCTCATATCTTCACGAGTAATGACAATTTCTATGACTACTACTGATTGATTGTTGATGATGTTCCTATCAGTTCGAAGTAAAAAAACGAAGTGATGTACAAAATATTGAAAGATATTTTAGCTAATTTCCTTAATTATTGTTTTTAGAATAATGGTTAAATTTTGGAAATTTTAAAAATAAAAATTATTTTTGAACTGTTAAATTTTGACAAAAGTAAGCATTATCTTAAAAAAGAATAAAATGTATTTAATTCTTCATTTGAATAAACAATTTTTTTCTGATTGTAAAAGGGTAAAGTTTGTTGGTATTTTCTTTAGTGGTTTTTAGCTATAACGATTTTGGAATAAAATAATTGTTACGTATTCATTTAGATATTCAATTTAAAAAAAATATTTTAGAATTATTAAAATTTTGCAAATATCGTCGCTAACCTCAACATAGTTTATCGACTTAAGAATGCTTTTATTTTATATTAAATTTATGAATCCTGAAAATGAAGTGATATTACTATACAGACCGGTCCACCGTAGTAGTGACATAGGCAGAACCGGACGAATTAGCGTATACCCGTCCGCCGGATAAAAAGCAGGTGAAAAAATGCGATAAAATAAAAATAGGTAGACATGTGATAAGAATGTTTCAGAATTTGAATATATTCGTGTTTTAATAGCCAAAACGGATACATAGATTCTCGCGACAGTTCTCGTGTAAAATTTATTTTTTAAGTAAAATAATGGATGTTTACGAAGTTCGTGAGAAAATTCAAATTGTAAAATGGTATTTCCAAAATAGGTTTTATCGGAATATACCAAAAATTTTTCCACAAACTTTTGTAAATAGGCCAATTCCATCTTTACCTACTATATCAAGTTATTAATAATTTTGAAACACATGGGTGCGTGTCCCCACAAAAACACAAAAAGCCTGATGAATATTTGAACAATACTTTTCCCAACCGTTTAATTAGTGGATATGGAACTATTTTGTGGCCCGCTAGATCACCCGATCTTTCTCCCAATGATTTCTTTTGGTTTTTTATATATCTTTATATAAAATCTAAAGTGTATGGTCATAATAGGGCTAATAATCTGGATGAGCTTCAAGTAAAAATACGAGAGGCTTTCCAAACTATTAGCCCTAATATGTTAGCCAATGTCAGACGGGGATTTTACGACTGCCTATAATTTTTTTTATTTAGAGTAATATTTTAGTTTTTTTTTTTATTTAATTGATGTATTTGTTAATTTTGGAAATGAGTTTTGTGTTTAGAGAATTTATTTATTTTTAGTTTTGGCTTGTAAGCACACTCAAATAATAAATATTTAAGTACTTTTTTTTTAAATATTACCTTAAGTGAAGGTAAACTCTTAAAATAAAAATAATAAATACTCGGCACTCCTCGCGTCATATTCCTAGTTTGTCACGACCGACCCGTCCAATCACAACTGCAACTGCGTACATACTGCGTACTGCCTGACTAGCCGACTAGCCGGCAGTGAATCTCGAGTACGAACGCATGCAAATTTGTCCGGCAACTTGCTATGTTACTAGTTGCCTGGTCTTCTCTGTAGAAACGCCTTTTGCAATTAGAACTTTTTGGACTTCTTGGGAAAAAACTATATTTTCATTTGTTTCTCTAAAAGGGTATGGAATTTGGAAGTATAAACGGGATAAACCACTTTAGAACAAGCAAAGAACGCATTTTAAATTATTTTAACTACACAAAACTATTGCGTACGTTAAACTTATAATAAAAATATATATCTAATAAAAATTATTATAAAAAATATATAATATTTTATAAAAAATCTTCTGAATAGCATAAATGTATTATTAGCTTTTATGAGTTTCGAGCACTATGCACACATGCAATTGTTCATTAAACTGCAACCAACTTTTACTACGATTTCAAAATCGATTTCTAAGAATAGAAATGAAATTGATCGAATATCCTGTCAAGAAACGGTTAAAAATAACCGACAGTATTTCCACTTTGAATAACCAATATAGTTTTATTACTTTCTAATGCGTACGTAATTTTAAAATTTAATTGTTAATGGATTTATTTTATATGATAAATCCTATGGTATAGTATTATATATCTACTAAAGTCAATCCAATACAATCCAATAATATTGAATAAAAATATTAGGGAAGCATTCTAATGCTATCCACGTCTTCCATGCAATAGAGACGAAATCGACACCACGATCGCCTATTTTTGACAGTTCTGTTTGACGTTCCAATTGATATTTAACTGACAAATTAATTTGATTTAAAAATTTGTGTACTTTTCTAAGCTTATTTCATGTTATTTGTTATTTATTCTACAATTAATTTTTTTAGAGGTAGTAAATCTAGAAGAATATTTTGTGCTAGAATTTAAATTAACAGTGACAGCAAGTTAAAAAAAAACTGTTAACCGTGATTAAGCTTGCCCGACACAGCGTTGCCGACTTTTACATATTTTCTTTACATCAAAATATTTTAGTAATATTTTGAAATTATATATAAATCTAATAAAGTTGCAATGAGTTTTTTGCAACCGCTTTTAAGCTGCTTCAGCATCTTGTAAACTTTGCACTACAAGCGGTTCTAAAAAGAACAATTTTCGACTACAAGATCTGCTAAAAACTTTAAGCTTAAAATATTACAACACAATTTACCTAAACCAAAAACTCGTAATACAAAACTAAAGTATCAACACGGAATAAAACGTCAGGAAACCAATCCTATATGAGTATTTCGCCACTGCGATAAAATCCAACGGAAACTACTTGCCAGCAGTTAGGTTTACTGATAAACAAAGTTGCCTAACGAATAAAAAAATGCTTAACGTTTCGGAAAGTTTATCTCTTTCCGTCGTTGGAAGCAAAAAAAAATACAAAGAATAAAGAAAAAAACTATTTAAAATATTTAAATTCAATTATTCGAGAACACTTTAGTTTTTTTAAAACAGATACGTCTACAAAAACTGTTCACGTTCTGTTAAAATGACAGATCAAGTTAAAATTCTAAATTAACAATTACTACCTGATAACAATGGGCTCTTTCACAAAAAATAAAATACCCAATTCAATGACAAAATCTGAAATAGAAGACTATTTTCAGTATATTTATCCAAAAAAAATAGTTCCATGATATTGAATAATTTTTTATAGGTCCTCAAAATTGCTTTAATTTGAAATAAATCTAAAGCGCCAATTGATGACGTATGAAAAATACGCCCAATCACATTGCAGAACCGTGCGCGTGCGCCAGCCTACAACTGGCAACATTGCGATTTGATTTGACCAGCACCACCTCAACTCAAGGCCAATCAACATTATATGGGCAAGGCAAATATGGCGGCGAAGGCAGCGCATTATTAAATTGTTTACCTATAACCTGAAAAGCCGGTAGTGGTTTCTCATTCCGATTACATACCAGAAATAATTAATTATCTCTAGTTTGTTGTGCTTCTGCAACACGTTTGTTTAGTTCTTAGTATTCAGTGCATAGTGTGATCAGAAAATTGTGATAAAATAAGAATGTAATAAAAATCCAAACCAGACATTCCACTATAGGGAACTAAACTTTTGTGCTTGTCGTACTCCTCTATTATTAATTATTCTAAGGTAAGAACTAGAAGTATTTATCAAGATATTACACCTAAATGAGTAAAAAGCCTTCACCGCCAGTCTGCATAGTACTTTATAATGGTTACTTACAATAATCAAAAGATAGGTATTAACATTTTATTGTAGCATACCTTTTACATGCTCTGTTCCAAATTGTCACGAGAATTATAGAGGGGGTCCCAAGGTTTCTGCTTTTATATTCCCCAAAAATGACGAGCTTCGTAAAAAATGGTTGACAGCTATTAAAAGAGATAATTTCACTCTTACTAGTAGTTCTCGGGTAAAATGTGCATTAAATATGCCTCAAAAAGGCCAAAGGCCCCAAAGCCTCTGTTACCCTAGTGAGGATGTAGTTATGGCTACTGCTTACAGTACGTCTGTCCGTTCTGTAGCTCCGGGGTATCGTGAGAGGGGAAACGATATTTTCTCGATGTTTTTCCTAAAAAATTAGACGACGCGTCCCATCAATAAAAATTCGACAAATTTGCAAGTAGCCAATAAAGTGAGTGGGCGGAGCGATTTGC
Source organism: Sitophilus oryzae (assembly GCF_002938485.1). Classification (NCBI taxonomy): domain Eukaryota; kingdom Metazoa; phylum Arthropoda; class Insecta; order Coleoptera; family Curculionidae; genus Sitophilus; species Sitophilus oryzae. The sequence continues at coordinate 185,980 of NW_022145830.1, forward strand.
GGTGACGCACTCGTCAAATCGACGTATAAAATATATTGCTGTTTATTTAAATGTTTTTTGCCCGCATTCCTTTCATAGACACAGATCCAGCAGATATACTGTACACTTACCTCACTATAAGTAAAATATTGGAAGAATAATCAAGCTTTTTACATCAAAAAGATCACAGAAACATATTGACAACATTCACATTTGAAAATATAAATCGCCTGCCTGGATGTAAGTCTTTTTTTAAGTCACAATTGCCCCTCACATACGTCAGAATTTATTATTAAATCCATCTTGTTCAGAATATCCAATATTTTATTGAAGAACTATGCAAAAAAAGGAATGACATTATAAAAAGGTATTTGGTTTTTTTTTCTATATAAAATCTTGAAACACATATTATATTTTTTAGTTATCCTCACCTATTATAGTTTAAATTTATTCCCATTTGTGTAATGCTGCTAAACATAGGAAAAATATTAGATATTTTTTGACCCAAGCCAGTGTAGTTTATAATTCCAAGAGCATTTACCAAGGCTTTTACTAAGACAAGTAACTTCCTATACTGTCCATAATAGTATACCTATATTTATCAAACGTGCAGTAAATTCTAAACTATGGTAGGTAAGTGTTTGCAATTGAATATTTAGTTTATATTGCTATTTTCTGTCATATATTTCTGGTTATTTCTTCACCCTGTATATGCTACCTCAAGTTTGAATATTTACACAGTAGTACACTACCTACCTATTTTCTGAGAAAACAGACCTCTTTATAAAAAGTAACTAACTGATGTTTTCATAAAAGTAATAATACAAAAATTCCATACTTATGTGGAGAGCTTTAGACTCCTGTATATTAAAAAATTAGTGAAATATTAAGTAATCTAACCCGACATTTGTGTGAAAAATGTCTATTTGGAAATAAAACAGATTTTAAAATACGCGCCAAATAAAGCACTTCTATCTCCGCCATATTGAATGGCCTTGTGTGGAGGTGGTGGTGGGTCAGCATGGTGGCCCGGTCGTGTTGCCGCTTTTCAACATGCCAGGTGTGACGTATTAAAAATAAAGTGCGGATTTTTATTCTGGGCTTTTTTCTTTTTATTTATTTTCTTAAGAACGACTTCAAATTTTTCGAAAGTGAGATAGCAGAAAATTCTAGAATTAATTGCTTTATTAAATTATACTAATTCCAAAATATAGTGAAAGAGCCCATTACTTGATAAGGTAAAACCAAAAAGCCTCAAACTTTCTGTATGATTATTTTTAATTTGTACGTATGTTATGTTTATTTCTGTTATTCTGTTATGTTCTTTAAAATGAAAGAAGCGATTGCCATACATTACTAACATCTACAGATGCATGAGCAATACATTTATTATTAGATTATATTAGAAAAGCCTCTTTTATTTTTCTTTTAGACGCTATCGCTTCTTTCTTCTTTTTTTATTTTGTAGATTTTCTTGCAGTGGCGGAAATACCCATATAGGATTTTTTTGGAGATCCGCCACATAACTATAGACATTTTTTATAAATAAATAAATGCGGCAACTTGACATTTTTTACAGCAGGGTTACCACCTGACTCCAGTTGTTCAGACCGGCGCCGAATATGTCTATGGTTGGCAACAATGAATTTAATAATCTCAACCTTGATGACGTAACTAAACGTTTATTTTATTGTAGTCTTGGCAGAAAAATGAAGAGTTTCTCTTAACTATACATTTTTTTCTATAAAAAATTAAAAATAAATTAGCAGGGAAATGTGGAAACTATAATATATAATATTATAATTTTTTATAAAAAAAATATCAATTATCTGTGTGTTCTTCTTTTGCACTGCAACTATTCTAAAGTTACTTTTTAATTATTACATTATCCCCCCCACTCTTTAAACCAAAATCATTAAACCCTATTAGCAGTAAATTTAATTTATTAATATTCAATTATTATTAGCCATACATCCAATAATTTCCATTATAATTCCATTACTATGTTTCTAAAGTAATTAGTTATTATTTGGTTTTGTTTGTAATGAATATGTGATACTCTTCCATTTACTGAGCATTATTAGTTTACCTAATGATATTAAATTCAGTCAACAGCGGAGCAAAAATTTTGTGTCGAAATAAATGGTAAAAAACTAAAACACAAATTCGTTTTATTTTTTAATGATTTTTGTATTTCATTGACAAAAGATAATTAAATTATTGAATTGTTTTCATATCCGCGTTTTCGTCAGAATTCTTTAAACCTGGTATCACAGGATATATAGCTACGTATTTATTCTGTGCTGGTATATAACAGCATGTCTCCGGATGGTCTTTTTTATTATTGACGGAAGAAAGACTTTTTTATTATTGATATTTTGAGAAAAATGCATTCTTCTGAGATGAACCGCCTTTTTAAAAATAGACATATTTCTTTAAGTTCAAAACATTCAGTTTTAGGACACTCTGTATATATAAATAAAATTATTGATTTTTAAAATATTATTCGCAACCTAGGGAAAGGGATATCAGGCGATAACCAGAAATAATACTTGAACGGATTATAAACCGCACAAAATAAGTCACTAGTGACAAAAATGCAAACGCTTATAAACGAAACTGTCCACATTATTGCATAATTTACATTAAACTAGGTAATAAAACTAACTCGTTAACCGAATTAGTACATATTTAAAAAATCGTCAACCAACCACGAATGCGCATCATCATAAAAGCAGAATAGAGACTCATATTCCCTTTATAGCAATACCTATATTTATCAAACGTGCAGTAAATTCTAAACTATGGTAGGTAAGTGTTTGCAATTGAATATTTAGTTTATATTGCTATTTTCTGTCATATATTTCTGGTTATTTCTTCACCCTGTATATGCTACCTCAAGTTTGAATATTTACACAGTAGTACACTACCTACCTATTTTCTGAGAAAACAGACCTCTTTATAAAAAGTAACTAACTGATGTTTTCATAAAAGTAATAATACAAAAAAATTCCATACTTATGTGGAGAGCTTTAGACTCCCTGTATATTAAAAAATTAGTGAAATATTAAGTAATCTAACCCGACATTTGTGTGAAAAATGTCTATTTGGAAATAAAACAGATTTTAAAATACGCGCCAAATAAAGCACTTCTATCTCCGCCATATTGAATGGCCTTGTGTGGAGGTGGTGGTGGGTCAGCATGGTGGCCCGGTCGTGTTGCCGCTTTTCAACATGCCAGGTGTGACGTATTAAAAATAAAGTGCGGATTTTTATTCTGGGCTTTTTTCTTTTTATTATTTTTTTTATATTTTTTTATTATTTATTTATTATAACGTAATGTGCGTAGTCAACTAAAATTGGTTTGCAAGCGTATCTTATTTATATTGTCGTTAAGAGTTTACTGTTTGTTCTGAAGTTTCACTTCTTTATCATCGTATTAAGTATTTTATTTATTCAGATGACAGTAGCAAATTGTCAAACTGCCAACGTTTAAATATAATAAAAAAAATATAGTTCAAAAACGTAACAAATGATTCAGGATATTATTACTGAAAAATTTTAAGATTTAACAATGGTCCGACGGCTCCCTGATTGGTCATAGCGTTTTCGCGCCACTTTTTATCCGTAATTTTTTTACTCCAGCCCGTCAACGGAGAGAAATCTTACAATAACAGACGTTTTGACACTTTTTTGACAAATTTAAACTAACCTTAGTAAAATATAATAGTAAAAAATGTTCTTTAATATATCTTGTGCTCTCCTGACCAAAGTACGGGCCGTCTGGCTGCCGGTAGACTACTGCGATTCACTACTGCGCATCACATCTGTACAGTGATCCAATGATGCGATTTTCACATTACTTTGCTACTTTTTATGAAACTAAATAAGCTACACATATGTTTATCCTAGCCTCCCGAGTTCCTGAAATACAAGGAGAATTTGTGATGCGCAGTAATGAACAGATGTTGAGTGCAGTATAGTGAATGATGCGCAGTAGTGAAGGCAACGTCTACCGAAAGCCAGCTTTCATAAAATTCCCTCTCGAAAACGTTGCTAGCTCTTGGACTATAAGTAAAACAGCGAAATCGTTATGGAAATGAAAATACAAAGTGACACCAATCACAAGCAAATCGTACATCCGATGAACGGAGGCATGACAATGCAATAAATTTAAAAACTGCGTAATTTTCTAACCGATGGAAGTCTTTAAATTCAACCAATAAAATTAATATCGTATCATCGTATCGTCGGATAACGGATGCATAAAAATCAAGCTTTAAACGAATGCTTTACAGATTTACTATTTTGAAACCTCTCAGTGATTTTATGTAGGTTGATGTTGAATAAAATATCTGTCTTCCCGTTTTTTGTCTTCAAACTTATCTATTAAAGACATCATCGTCCTCTAGATGCCGAGTATCCATATATTTTCTTATTCCGTCATTCCAGGATCTTCGTAGTCTTCAACGTCCTGGAACCCATTGAAAGGTTTGTTTTGGCCATCGATCATCTGGCAGTCTCATGAGGTCCTGAGCATTCATTCTTCTTCTTAGTTCTTCGTTGGGCACGCACTCTTTTTTAAATACTCGTGCGCATCGCGTGAGGTAGCTCACTTCGATGGCAAAAAGTCTTCTGCGCAAATCAAAGTTAACACTTCATACCTCATATCCAGAGCAAAAAACGGATTCAATCAGGCTACGTCCAAGTCGTTTTTTGTTTCTCTTGGATACGTACTTATCCCACCAAACTGAGTTTAAGCATTCGTAATAGAATCCATTTTGTATTCTGAATCCTTATTTTAACTTCCTGTCAACTCAAAGTTATTTATTCTATTTTCGTAGAGTTTGTGTTACGCGGTACAATCCACAATAATTTTCCAAAAGAACATTATGGAAAAGTTTTAACAGTAAAAATCTAAAGGAATCAAATGAATGATTTAGCACCTCGATAGACGTCATCTGAGACCTCTATTTCCAACATTTCCTCTGGAAAAAAATCTGGAATTTTTACGAGTCCGTACGCATTTCAAAGGAAAGAAACGCCGCTGTACACCATCCATATTATCTGATAGACATAAACGTGTTAAAATGTAGAGATATGAAAAAACATCGATATATCAAAATATCGATCTAGAAAATTTCGAGAAATATGTCACTGATATTTTTATTTTGATCAGTATCATAGCAACAACTTTGTTAGTGGTGACCAGATGGCGTTTTTCGCAGTGGTTTGCAAATTAACAAGCAACACCTTGATAATACAAAACACAGATACATGAGGGTAACGGTTTGTAGTATTAATTTAACAGTAAACTGGCTTTTTTGCCAATTCTGGATATTATCTGTTCCCCTTTGTAATACATTTTCAGGCATTTCTTCATTCGTATAGTACAAATTTTTAATGGTACAGCAATTCAAAAGGTTCGAAAGTGTTAGTTGTAAAAGATACACAAAATCCAATCTCACTATTACATAAAATCTTTATTTTTAAATATTACATTTTGGGGATAGAGTAAGTTAAAAATATATAATAAGGGGATAAATAAACATGATGATGGTTCTAGAAATATGACACGTGGTGGGCCACCAAAAGGTGGAGCTCGAATAGTCTCTTTGCAAATTAATAATTATTTAAAGTTATTTGCAATTTTTATGAGCTTCATAATTGTTAAAATAATCCTACAAAGAAAATAAAAAAGGTAATTGAGTAGTTTTGTGCTATGTCAAAAAAATATGAAACAGAGGATCACAGGAATGTTGTAAGTGTTGTTAAATACCCGGAAATTATATTTTATACTTTTTCGATAGTTCCGGTACCTCCAGTATAAGTGCCAGCCATAGAAATTCAATATTGCCAATAAATCGGTGAATTGTTGAGCTCAAGATGTTCACCACAAATCTGTGTTTGTGAAAATTGTAATTTTAGTTTAATATTATATAATAGCTCTAAAATCCAAAAAGGCTCATGGCTTGATTGGTTATCTTTCTCCATTTGCTTCTGTCTTTCACCTTTATTCTCCACCCATCCACTGTTATCCTTCTCAAGTCCTCTTCAACATCCTTTTTCCATTTGGGTTCTCGGTCTAACCCTCCTTCTCTTACCACCTATTTCACGTTTCATTATTATACTAGGAATTCCTGCTTCAGCCATTGTTTCAATGTGTCCCAGCCATGTCAGTCTATGTGCCCTTGCTACTCCCCTTATACTCGGTGCCCGACATAGTTGCTTTAATTTTTCATTTGTTCTTCTGGTCCATATATTGTCTATCTTCTTTCCTCCAAAAATCTTCTTCAATATTTCTCTTTTTCAAATCTCGAGCCTCGAACTTTCCGTTGCATTGAACGTCCACGATTCATTAGTTTAATATTTATATAACAAAATATAAAAGATATGCATAATAAACATTTGTTTTGTTTTGAAACAATTTGCATTCGCCTTTATTTCTTTGCTTCAATCTACGGAGGTGTTCATTGAAGAGACAAAAAACCCTGTGTCCTGTTAAAAACCCTGTGAAAATCTAAAGACTGTTTTTACTTAAATTAAGAAAAATCTTTGGTATTTTTCGGTTGTAAGTCCTGAGAAATTCCTTCAATTTGTCTTAGAGCCGTTGGAGAATTCCCATTCCAGGTTACGGGGGGAGTCTTCCAGGCTCTTGAGTTCCGCTTTAAGTTGGTTTCCACTTAACCACAGCAGAATGGTTCTGGTCCAGTTAGTAAAGTGTTTGCTCCTTTTCTGGCTAGATCGTTTGTCTTTTCATTGCCTTCTATCCCTTTGTGCGCTGGTATCCAGAGTAGGAAAACAAAAGATTTGCCTAATTTGTTCAGCTTCTCTAGGTATTCTTTGATCAGCTTCGAATTGATAGTTATTGAGTTGCTTTTAATTAAGGTCTCGGTCTCGGTCTCGGTCTCGGTCTCGGTCTCGGTTACAGTCATTCTCGGCTAAAAATCAGGCCGAGATCTCGGTCTCGTTCTTGGCATAAAAAGGCCGAGTTTATCGGCAACGGCCGAGACTGCCCACCATCGTCAAATTAGCTTATTTTTGAGCCTATCGAACCACCTATGGATGCATGGATGAATGAAATACTCGTCCGCAGTCGAAAAAAAAAGAATAGATTACATCCATAATATGATCTGATCAAATCACTAAGGGGATTTCCTTCGTATTTCCATGCCTAAACAATGAACGAAATGTTAGATGTTAGTGTCTTTAAAATAATTGTGCTTTTATATAAATTGCTCGTATATCCTATACTAATAAGTAAACTTTTATGTGTTTTTATTATTCACCTCCATATAGGTAGAGTTCTGAACCAGCAGCTTATACATTTCTAGTCTGCACCACCAAGTGTTTCTAGCAAACAACTATTTAGAAAGAATATGATTTAACACCGCATAATTTAAAAGGATGCAATGCTGAATTAACTTGCTAAATTACTTTTTTAGCCTATAACCTATAACATACTACCACAGATACTACTAAAAAGTAATTTTATTAGTATTAGGGTATTAGTAATTTTATACAGGGTGGCCCATCGAAAACGTTCCGAAAACGTTCCGGCATAACGGCCAGGGTATTTTTTTTTCCAAAAAATCCAAAAACACGTCAATTTTGTTTGTGAGGGGTACAACTTTTGCCTCAAAAATAATTGCAAAATCTTCAACCCTCTAAGCGGGGGTGTCATCCCCCAACTTTTTTCAAATGGGAACAGGGGTCAAGTGGCACCGCAATGGAAAGAGCTTTTTATTCTCTATATTTCCCCGCTTCGTTTTTGAAAATCGGTCGAGTCATTGAGAAAATATGAAGGATTGAAATTTGAAAAGTTGATTTAAACATTTATCAGAGTAAATGATAAGGATAAATTCCTACGACCAATTTGCTGTTTTTTCTTATTATTTCTAGATGTTTACGCATTTTTTCACTTGCCACAAGGTTGAACGATCTGTTGCGGTAGTTGCAACAACCTTGTGGCAAGTGAAAAAATGCATAAACATCTAGAAATAATAAAAAAAAACAGCAAATTGGTCGAAGGAATTTATCCTTATCATTTACTCTGATAAATGTTTAAATAAACTTTTCAAATTTCAATCCTTCATATTTTCTCAATGACTCGACCGATTTTCAAAAACAAAACGGGGAAATATAGAGAATAGAAAGCTCTTTTCATTGCGGCGCCACTTGACCCCCTTCTCATTTGAAAAAAGTTGGGGGATGACACCCCCGCTTAGAGGGTTGAAGATTTTGTAATCTTTTTTGGAGCAAAAGTTGTCCCCCTCACAAACAAAATTGACGTGTTTTTGAATTTTCTGAAAAAAAATTACTCTGGCCGTTATGCTTTGCGGAACGTTTTCGATGGGCCACACTGTAATATTAAATCCCAATAAAACCGTTTCTGCATGAAAATAACTTTTTTATTACATTATTATCAGATTCATATAAAAAACTGATTTTTCACATAATGAACTAATAAATAAATGTTGCATCATGCCTCGGTCTCGTTCTCGGCCGAGAATTTCTTTTTCACTCGGTCTCGATCTCGGTCTCGGCCGAGATTAAAAATCCAGGTTCGGTCGGACCCTGCTTTTATTGCTTGACTATCGGATAAGATGGCTATTTCTTGTTTCGGATAGTTCCTATCTAAGATAAGTTATACGCAGTGGCGGACTAAACCTGTCGGGGACCCAGGGCGGCGAAGCTAAATGTGGCCCCCGGTCTGTTTAGATAATGATATACGTCAAATTTAGTGATTGCCACAGCCACTGTACCATAAAGAGAAGACATGTGGCTATCTATGTCAAAAATTAAATTGTCCGAATGTCATATAATAATGGTTTGGAAGCACCAGCTGTCATGGAATTGAGCGATTAAAAAATTATCATAAATCATTTTTTTTTTCAAATGGAAATCCCCTTTTTTTATTTCACTCCTGAAAAGGCTTTCGTTACTTTCGTTTTTAAAATTTGTTACTTTTTGACTATACATGTTCCTGTACCTAAAATAAATCGTTTTTTAGTTATTTAAGATTTAGCTTTAAAGCGTATATTTTTCTTGATTTTAACCAGTAGCCTATGACAGTATATTATCGATCATCATTTTCAAGCTAACTTTGCGCTGTTTTTTTTCGATCGTACGGTATATTATTAAAATATCAACTATTAGATATCACTGAAGAACGAAAATACGAGATATATTTATATAAATACACTTTTTAAACTTTTAGGCAGCACTAGTTATAATATAGGAAATTCAAATAATTATTTTTCTGATAGATGGAAATAAATTGTCTGACCTGTGTGACACTTAATGTCAAAGAAAGCTAGATAAAATCAAGAAAAATATACGTTTTCAAACTAAATCTTAAATAACTTAAAAACGATTTATTTTAGGTATAGGAATATGTCTAGTTAAAACGTAACGAACTGGAAAACCTTTTCACTAGTGAAATAAAAAAAGTGGGTTTCCATTTGAAAAAAAAATATTTACGATAATTTTTTAATCGCTCAATTCCATGACAGCTTCCGCAATTATTATATGAGATTTGAACAATTTAATTTTTGAAATAGATAGCCACATGTCTTTTCTTTATGTCACAGGGGCTGTGATAATTACTAAATTTGACTTTTAGGCTGTACAAATTTTTTTGACAGGTAGTTTTTCTCGTCCAAAAATTTTAAATATCTTTTTCTTAAAAATGCTTCCAGGGAAATACCGCGACAAAATATCGCGATTTTGTAAGTCCTTCAAGATCCGAGGGGCCCCTTCGCTGTCTCAGACCCGTGGCCCCAGTTATACTAAAGACTTCACTGCTCATCATCAGTAATGAAGCTAGAATACAAGTTATGCTGTGCATTGGTTGTAATTTAAAATGTTTATTCAGTAAAAATAAATAATGAAACCATTGAAAAATAACTTAAAAGCTAAAATAAATAAATTCAGTGTCAAAATATATAAAAAATTATTCGATATTTTAAACAAAGAAAATTACCCCTTGATTTAATTTCCTAAATAGAAAATGCCATTGACAATTCCTGGAGCCTGATAATTGATCCTAATTAAGTAAATATCTGCTTCCATTTATACTATTTATAGTTGGCGTATACGTATGGTTTGCAAACTGTTTTATAACTACTGAATACATATTGGCCTTGTTTGCCAGTTGAATAAAAAATTACTTATGAAGATTCGGAGGCGGGCAACGGCCCAGCTACGTTGAAACACCGGTTCCCATTAGAACACCGAAGTTAAGCGACGTAAGGCGATGCTAGTGGATGGACGGGTGACCGGTTCGAAACTTTGCATCGTGCTGTTGTCCAAAAAAAGGGAAAAGTGTAAAATCTATTGATACACACTGCTCATTCACGCTGGTTCAAGGCCGGATGAGATCGGATATCTCGTGAGTAAGAGTTAATTTAGACACTTCCTAAGTCGGTAGGCCATTGACCATGATATGGCCGAGGACCGCGGTTCGGATTCCGCGTAAACAAGTAGGTCCCGTCCAGTTTAGCCATTGCAGCAGAAAGGAGACGTTAACTTGAACCTCACACACAAGATTCGGAGGCCCCCTAAAAGACGGGGCCCGGGGCGGAGCGCCCCTTCCGCCCCCCCCCCCCCTAGTCCGCCACTGGTTATACGCATCTTTCGATAGCGTAGATTTCTGTCTGAAGGATGCTGGAGTAGGTGTCAATTATTTCTGAGTATTAAGTTCTCGATCCAAATACTCCTATCCCTGTCCCTGCTTTGGAAGCACCAGTAGGCCACGTTATAGTATGGTCTTTTGCCTGCTGACCAAACGTTTTTCTCTTCCGATCCTTTTTATAGCTCAATATGTGTTTCTCAAAGTTATACATTCTTGGTATGTCATCCACTGGGAGTTGGAATAGTGGAATATTCCTTTTCAGGGTGTTTCAAGCTCCTACATTCTACATTCTACATAGTCGAATTTAAAACAGCCGTTACATCGATATTTTTTCAAAAAATGTCTATCCCTACGACAAATCAACAAACAATCGACTACATAAAATCGCTAAACTCGTGCACCGCATAATTTCCAATCATAATAAACGTCCAGAGCGCGGCATTCGCCACGGCACTGAACTTGTATATTTTCGGACGGGAAAAAATCGTATTTTAAAAGGCTCTAAAGTGGCAAAACTAATCGCGCGGTTTGACGTCAGTCCAGGTTTTCGACAGGCAACAACATTCGCGTTTGTTATGGATTTCGTCTATTTAAATCTACTTAAATACGTTACATACGCCGGCCGCTTCAAATAGAACCCATTCAAGATCGTAATTTTTCACTTCTTTTGATCGAGCAATGCAATGTAAATCGAGAGCTTAGGTCATATACAGGGTGAGTTTCCTACAATGTTCTCTATGGGTATCTCGGAAATTACTGGAGATAGAGAGTCGGTTAAATGGGGAAAGAATTGCAGTTTTGTGAGGTCATAAATATGCGACTTTCAGTTTTTTGAAACAGATAGATATAGTCTCGGTTTTTAATTGAAACCAGGTCTATTTGAGAAGAATGGACGCATTTTTTAAAAATAATTGGTGTCATATAACCTACAGTTGAAAGTTTCTGTTCAGCTTTAATATTTGATGTTTCTGAAACCCATAATGACCATCCATGTTGTGTTAAATCTTGCTCTGCATAATAATCAAAAGACATCTGATATTGTCACGGTCTCAAACTTGAAAAAAAATTGAGACCGTGACTTGGTGTTTTACTGAATTGTTGTTTTTTTGTCTTGTTTAAAAAATTAGTTTTTAATAAAGGTTTAAAGGTTAATTTTTTTTCATTTTTCCTCAGTTTTCTATGTTTTTCCGGGCTATGCTGTAATTGGCATTAGGCAAACAGCTAAAACCTTAAACTACATGACAATACCAAGCATAAAATATTTAGCTCACAAATTCCCACGGTGGGGGGATGGGGGGTATATACGAGCCTTCGCTCTATTATGCTAAAAATTCTCAATTTTTTTTTTCAAAAACTGCGATATGGCGTTTTTTTATATTAACCCTGAATGTCAAATGAATAAATCTATTTTCATACTAAACTTGATTTATTTAACAAAAGATAGGTCTAATTCAAAATTAATATGGAAAATTAGATAAGTTTTAATACAGAAAATGAGATTTTCTAAACTGTCAAGATGTATACAATTATTAGGTAATCCAAAGGATAAAACACCTCCACTGGAAAGGTCGGGTATTTATGAAATTTCTTGTAAAGATTGTAATCAGAAATATGTTGGGCAAGCTAGAAGATCAATATTAACTAGATTTAAAGAACATTTAGCTCAGATAAGATGCTGAACATATTGTTGATAAAGAACATTGTATAGATCTTAATAATTTAAAATTAATTAAACAAGTCTCAAATTACAGGCAATTAGATGCATATGAAAGCATTAGAATGAATAAATGTAAAGATAGTATGAACAGAGACAACGGTCCAATTCCTTCAAGTTCTTTGTTCCTACTACTCTAGTGGCGAAAATCTAACTGTTATGCTCGGTGGGCTCTGACTCGGTTGGCTAGATTTTGCCACGCCCACTCGGTACCCACTGAGCGAGTATATAAACGCTCAAATTGTACTGTTTAGATTAGTCTTAATCATCTGCTGATGATGCTAACATGGTTAGCGAAACGCGCGTCCAGTGTAAATGTAAAAGTGTTTTGGTGTATTGTGGTGATTTAGTATTTTATTTTGCTGTGTAACACGAAAGGTTCCGACCCCTAACTGTAATCTGTCAAGATTAAATAACGCTTAATCAAAAATATAATTTTATTAACATCTCAATAGGAATCTTCTTTAAATAAAGATAACAGTGAGAAGTGAACGAAAATCGTAAAATGGAGACATTACAAAAATGATGTCCGAGTCTCTAGCGATTTCATTGGAAAACAATAAACTGATTTTGGGTTAATTATTGCGAAAGCCTCGATCGAAAAACGGGATCCATTAAATTTTCCACAGATCGTTTAACAAACTTTTTACGTTCTACTTGTGCCAAATTGCGGAACAATACGTTGTGGGAGAAAACGATGATTGACCGTATATTTTAGGAAATGACCCAACTAGTTAGGTAGAATTCTGGAAAGAAATACCGTTTTATTTTCCATTTCCATACGATACATTCAATCCATTTATAGTATTGAATTTATTACTTCTCAAATTTATCATGTTTTGCGGTTTTATTTTGATTGCTTTAGTACCTATGTAGTGTAACAACCCAAATTCGTCAACAAAGTTGAAGAGGTAATATTTTGGCCAACTGTATAACAAGAAATTTAAATGAAAGAAAGGAACCTATGTTGTGTTAAATATTTTTTTATTGTAATTACCTCGGATGCGCCTCGACAGAAGCAATATTTTGGGAAATTTGAAAAAACGCTAAATTTGTAAATAGCCCTACTTATTTTATTAAATGAAATGAAAGGAGTGCCGTACTCTGCCTGGAATTCACATGTAAAAGAGCACGGCAGAGAAAACCATGATCACTATTCCAGAGAATCTAACTATGCTGTCCTGAACTTTAATAAAAGAGAAATAATAATATAGAAACTGTCCTCATACCTAGGTTTATAGTTTAATACATTCAAAACATGCCACATTTATATCGTTCAAAACTGAAGAGTTTTTTGTTAGTTTAACGGGTCCCCACCCGTAGGTACGAAGTCCCTTGTTGCGGAATCGACGCTAAAGTTGAAGGTTTGGTGCCAATATCTTATAATTTAATAAATTGTAAGTTATTCTATGAATTATTTTATTTATTATTTTGTTTTGCCCTTTGCGAGCTAAGATATTCGCCCATGCAAGGTCGAAAATTGTTAGTACACTCAACAAGGCTCTTATTCTCACAAACCACAAACATCGGCACGAAGGAACAGTAAACGATTTTATTTAGATTACTTTTAAACTGAAATTATTTACAGCATAAATAGATTCCATTAAATGCATACACATGTTATATATTGCCTTTATCCGATCAATGAATAATGAAAAGCTTTAGAACAGAATTACAACAAGAAAACAAAATAATATGATTTAGTTAACATTAGTTAAATAGTGAGAAAACATTTACTTTACCTTTAATAATATTCTTTGTCACAAAACTCAAGAACCAAAATAATATCAATGCGTCTCGAATGGTAGTCTAGAAGCTATTCTCTAACAACTATCACTTCTGTTCGTCGCCTGATTTCCCTCTCCCTAGTTTGTGAATAATATTTTAAAAATAAATAACTTTGTTTATGTATACAGAGTGTCTTAAAAATTAATGTTTTGAATTTAAATAAATATGTCTATTTTTAAATAGGCGGTTCATCTCACCTACAGAGAATTTTTCTTTGTTCCACTTTTATCTCTACTAATATATAAAATTCTTAAATGACTGACATACTGATTAATCACGATCCTGCTCAAACCACTCAACGTAAGAAGCTCAATTTTGGCATACACGTTGATTCTAGGGTGTAGAGGTTCGATAAGAAGAGATTCTTCGAAATTCCAGTTCCAAGAGGGTGAGTGACACCACCCCTCAAATATTACAATATTTTTTATTTAAAAAACGGAACATTCCGAAAAAACGCTTAAACGCGTATATTTTATTTTGTTTTTTTACATATTTTAAGATTTTTTAAAAATGTATACAGGGTGTTTCGAAAAATCTGGTCATTGATTAATCACGATCCTGCTTGAAGCGCTTGACGTAAAAAGCTGATTTTTGGAAAACAGATTGACTTTAGGGTGTAGAGGTTCGATAAGAAGGGATTTTTCTAAACTCGAATTTTTTGGGGGGGGGTGAAACTATCCCCCAAATATTAAAATATTTTTTATTTAAAAACCGGTGAGTTTTTCTGAAAAACTCTTAAACACGTATATTTTATTTTGTTGTTTTACATATTTTAAGATTTTTTATAAATTTATACAGGGTGTTTCATAAAATATGACCATTGAGTAATCACGATTCTGCTTAAACTGCTTAACGTTTAAAGCTGATTTTTGGTAAACGGATTGACTGTGGGGTATAGAGGTTCGATAAGGAGGGGTTTCTCGAATCTCAAATTCTAAGAAGGTGATAACGCCCCTCGAATATTACAATATTCGTTATTTAAAAAAAAGGTTAGGTCTTTCGGCAAAACGCTTGGACAAGCATAATTTACTTGTTTTTTTACATATTTTGAAATTTTTTAAAAAATCATACAGGGTGTTCCAAAAAGTTGGGTAATTTCTTAACCACCATTCTGCTTAAACTGCCTGACGTAAAAAGCTTACTTTTGGCAAAGGGATTTTTCAAAAGTCAAATTCCAACGAGATGAAACTACTCCTCAAATATTACCAAGTTATATAATAATATCGCCATATTGTTTTTTCCTCATGCTGACATAAATGTGAGAAAATTTTATCCAGTTTGTATGTTATTGGAAAGTCTTGCTTTGCTTTATCATCACCATTACAAATGATTAATTCCACGCGAACGAAGTCGCTGGTACACTAGTTAGTAAGACTATAACTTATTCTAACTAAAAGTTAAAAACTAAAAAAATGCCCAAAACATTTTTTTAAAAAAATCCAAATCTTTTTCGCAAGAAAAAAATCATAATCGTGTTTGGTTTGGTTAATACGACAGACCTGACAGGGCATTTTAAGCTGAATAGGCATCTAAAACTAATGGGATTGACGGACGAAGCCACGTGCAGGTTCTGTGCATAAATGTGCAGAAGAAACGACAGAACATTTCATGTCGGTGGGATAGCCTGGCAAATATGTGGTTCTTGGTAATAGGCAATGATAGACCATTGCCAGAAAGTTACTTGGAGGGTTTAGTCTCCTAGTTGCTAGAGTTTGTGGAAGAATAGGATGCGGACCACAATAGATCTGGAAAGGTCGCAGTGGATCAGGCCGATAGCCACCTCGAAGAATCTAATCTAATCTATTGTTACGGACCCGTGTGGACTTGGCCTAACCTGACTAATATGTCCCGCTTCCATATGACCTTCAGTGGCGGCTCGTCAGGATAGGCCTCTGAGGCCGCGCCTCACCTTTAACATAAAGGAACGATTTATTTTTTGTGTCTAGTTTTTTATTTAATCCCAGTATAACTTCAACAATTGTAAAACACATTCAACATAATAAAAGAAAAAAATATATATTTTATAAATACATCTAGGTCCAGGCACAACATAAGCCGCGTAAAGAACGCGACTCGACAGAAGCACACAGAGGCGAAACAATTCTAGCTTGGAAAGTTCGAATTGCCTACCTATTAGCAGCGACGATTTAAGATCATGCGACGCCGGTGACGCGACGGTCGATGACGGGGTACGCATTCTCGATCGCAGGGTTGAGGCGTGGTTGAGGCGCGATATTTGGCGCTGGGGTGTGTTTTCATTGGTAGTTTAAATCATCTGACTATTGAAAATGTGACAAAGTCTCGATCTCGTATGCATGACTCAGAAAGTGAAAGTGTCGGTGGCTGGCCGGTTGTGGTGAGAACAGCGTGGATGAATTAATTAGCTCATATTTTTGTTTCTTTTAGACATTTTCAGGGCGAGAATTATTTTGATTGTTTGTGTTTATAAATTTAAATTATTTGATGGCTATTAGATACAGTATTTTTAACTCGATTATACACAGGTAAGGTGGAATTTTAGCAGTTTTTTAAATTCAAAGCCCCAAATATTGTTGAAATTTGAAGGTTAGTCGTTATTTTATTTATTTTAAAGTACCGAAGAGAAGTTGAATTTTAGTGTTTTCTTTAAAATGAATCCTATTTATAATGTTAACTGAAAAAAGATAAATAAATGTTAAGGGGTCAAAAATTTTCGCAATATTTAACGATAAGAGGCAAGGTAGACAATAGGTATTTAAAAACTTTTCAAATATTTTTGCGTACCATACCTAATAGGTTTGGTACCATTAAAAAAACGCGTTGCGGAATAATACTTCATAGGTGAGAAAATTTATTCGTATTTAAACAAAATTATTAACCTCATATAGCCTCACCTTCCTATACCGGGTGCGTCTCAAAAGTGGCTCACCCCCTATATTTTTTTTATTTTTTCAGTTAAAAAAAAAACGAGATTTGGTATGTTAGTATATGACATAAATTGGGATTTATTGACGTATTCAATTGTTTTCTGTGGCAACACTGTCGTATTGTTGAAATTTGAAGGTTAGTCGTTATTTTATTTGTTTTAAAGTACCGAAGAGAAGTTGAATTTTAGTGTTTTCTTTAAAATGAATCCTATTTATAATGTTAACTGAAAAAAGACAAATAAATGTTAAGGGGTCAAAAATTTTCGCAATATTTAACGATAAGAGGCAAGGTAGACAATAGGTATTTAAAAACTTTTCAAATATTTTTGCGTACCATACCTAATAGGTTTGGTACCATTAAAAAAACGCGTTGCGGAATAATACTTCATAGATGAGAAAATTTATTCGTATTTAAACAAAATTATTAACCTCATATAGCCTCACCTTCCTATACCGGGTGCGTCTCAAAAGTGGCTCACCCCTATATTTTTTTTATTTTTTCAGTTAAAAAAAACGAGATTTGGTATGTTAGTATATGACATAAATTGGGATTTATTGACGCATTCAATTGTTTTCAGTCACTTCCGGTTTCACCGGAAATGACTACAACTTTTGATTTTTAAATGGCACCTAGTTTGTCATATTCAATCGGTCGTCCATTTGTCTGATATTATGACCACCAAAATAAAATTAAAATGGACTTTGTCGGTCACAGTAAGATACAAAAGCCTATTAAAATATATTCAAATATTTAAAAACGTAGTATTTTTTTCAAACAGTATGAAATAAAACATTGTACGTTATTCATTCGCAATTACCTTTTACGACATTCGAAATTCAGAATAAAAATATATCACTCATACGGTAATAGTTTATAATATCGTTGAAATTTAATTGGTACCTCTTTCCTATTTCAAACTAATTATCCGTGTCGATCCAACTCGACAATTCCAATACGTCTCCCGGCAATTTACTTCCGGTTCAGTCGGGAAACAGCGTATCGATTCGATTTTAAGACCTAGCGATTCTCGACCGAACGATTTAGTACGTTCCTCTGCATATAATCCAATCATATGCCTACTTAAGTCGAGACGCTATCTATCTTTTCTAAGAAGCTTATTTGGATTATAGGGTTACTTTTCTTCTATATCTCTTCGATGCTGAAGACGACTAGTGGTTTCAGAATGACTGGATTTAGTATTTATCTATTTATTTTTTTTATTACATTTGAACTATTTTTAATTTTAATATATAGGGTATTTAAAAAAACATGTGCCATCTCTTGTGATGAGATTCCTCACGTAAAAATAAAATTTATTTTTCATATCAACATAGGCCCGATTCTGCGTTGTTTCGTAGCTACTTATTGGTGTTAAAGTCTAAATAATCTTTCGATTCATTATAATTTTCTTCCAAGTACTTTTAGTGATTCGAATGAAATTTTGAGGGTAAAAGTTACTATAAGTGCTACAATAGTGTCGATTAATTCATCAGGAACGTCCATATGGGTTATCAGTGGAATATTTTTCAAAGAAAACATGTACGCCACTGACTTTTTTCTTTTGATATCAAAATTGTGTAGGCTCTTTAATGCCAATTAAAAGTTATCTCTTGATATTTTGTCGAATTCGGCCTTCTTGATGAGATAAACGCAATTTTATTAATCACAATTATTAATAAAATTAAAATAAAAATAAAATTAATAAATTATATATTTTACCTAATTTATTATTAAATATTATTACTATTAGTCCAACCTACAAACAGCAATTTCAAATAAAAAAATAATGGTATTTAAGATAATTACAAAAAAAACTAATTTTAAAAAGTTTTAACATCCTGTAACTCTAAAACATTTCCATACCCATCTTTATAAGAACTTTTTCTCACATTGTTTGATGAGGAATAAATGAGTACTTATTAAAAACTTTTGCAAGTTAATGATATTAAAATTTTTTAAAGGTAAAACTTGGATCAAGGCAAATTTATAAAATTGGGTTTATCTCATCAAGGCGGCCGAAATCAACAAAATATCAAGAGATAAATTTTAATCGGCATTAAACTATTTACACTATTTCGCTAACAAGAGAAAAAAAAAGTCAGTGGCGTATATGTTTTCTTAGAAAAATATTGCAGTAATAACCCATATGCCCTGGTGAAGATGTCTACATGTTTGTAACTTTAAAATATGTCGCATTTATAGTAACTTTTACCCTCAAAATTTCATTCGAAACGCTAAAAGTACTTGGAAGAAAATTATAATAAATCGGAAAAATATTAAGACTTTAACACCCTGTAGCTACGAAACAGAGCAGAATCGGACTTACAGTCTGACAAACGGATCTGAAACAACGGGGCAACGGCAAGGGGATCGCAATTTTCTAAAATCATGACCGATTTCATTCATGAAATACCCACGAGCTTGCGGTGTTTCATAAAAATATATCAGGAATTTTTATAATATTTTCCAGTAAAGTTTATAATATTATTTTACTTTAAATGTACCTACATTTTGTTTAGTCATTTGCCAAATATAGTAATATTTGTTAAAACGCGTGTACTAATTACAATAAATACAAATCAAGTTAAAGATATAAAACACAATACGATAACACCGCCACTGGATTTTTCAATAGTAGTGACTGTTTCTACTATTCCTAGAGAGGGGCATAAAGTTGGGGGTAATGGCGACAAGACGTTCGAGAATCTCGACCAATCAGACTGGTTGAATCCGGGATGCCATGATGAATTTTGTCAGCGTTGTCAGCTTACTCTAAGCGGACGTTATTTTAAGGAAATACTTTACCTTTTATAATAGGCAGAATGAACGAAATCAGTTAATTAGATAAATATACATTATTACAATAAGAACTACATCAACATATTAGCATATATATAATTATGTATGCTGAAATGAACTAAAATATATTCAATTTATAGGTAATATCGAGCAACTTTGCTTTTCTATAATTAAACGTGACAACATCGACTTTTTTTGCCCGAATTCCTTCCGCTGTTTTAGATTCGTTTGTCAGATAATATGTTGATATGAAAAATACATCTTATTTTAATGTGAGGAATCTTCCCACGCGAGATGGTACATGTTTTTTGAAACACCTTGTATAGGATTCATGGTGATGATAGGTTAGATGTTTGCCCAGAGCAAGTTAAATTATTTTACAAAGGGGTAGATCTACCGCGAATGGGGTAGCTGTGGCAACACTGTCGTTATCACTTTTCCTGACGTTAGCTCGTGTGTCACGGCCTTCAATTTTTACTCCCAACGCGCGCAAATAAGTTTTACTTCAATAACAGTAATACCTACTACTTAAATAAAGTAGTCTTTATATCACCCTCTATAAAATATTGGCAGTAGATAGAAAACCCAATTATTTAAAATAAAATAAACCACCATTGTTTTTAATCTATATGCACATAAATACCGTAGTTGAATTTCAGGAACTTATAATTTATACTAAATGCATTTTACGAATTTCTGGTTAACGATTTTCCGCAGTAACAATAACAAACATTTTCAATAATTTTCAATAATGATTCAAAAACGTAAACCATAATATCGATATTGCGGTAGGTGCACGCGAATGCGAACTATAGATAGATTTGTTTTTTAGGTAGAGTCCAGGTAAAATACAGAGGAAGAATGAAAACAATACGGTGTATGTGAATATGCTCATTAATTTTTGTTGTATTTTATGTAGGATACGGGTACTGAAGTTTTGCGATTTTTAAATAAACTAAAAATTTTATAAACTTAGATGATTTTCACGCTACATAAAACGGTTTATGCAGGGTGTCAAAAAATAGTGTATCTAACTTTGGTGTGTGATTCTACAGATAAAAATAAAACAAAAAGTACCTATGAAATAAAATAAGCCTTAAAAAAATATGTCTTAAAATGCTTCTCGAAGAAGTTACACCCCCGAAAGGTTAAATAATGATATTATATTTTGTTTATTTTTAAGAATTTGTAAACTACTCTTACACCTGAAATTTGGTACTCTGACACATATTTTAATGCCAAAGAGAATGGCGATAGAGAACGCGTGTTCAAATATTAATTTTGGGAAATATATCAACATAAAAAGAGATATAATTAACGAAATATCATCGTAACGACAGCTATTTTAGAACAGCTATCTAGGTTTACTTATTTCACTGAGATTTATGAAAAAAAGTCCTTTGCCTCGGGTACAGATACCGCCACGTTTTGGTAATAGCTCAAAACGAAACAAAATTGATCGAGGCAATAGGAAACGCTTGACAGATGGCAACGAAATGCGACCTTGACTTGTTTCGAAGAGTTCTCCGCATAGTGCAGAGGCTGTTTAATGTTAATACAATTTCCTACCTTTCTGTCTTTCGTAGGCATTGATACACTCCGACGTCATGAACTGACTGATCAGGGCAGTCTTGCCAACTCCGGGCGCTCCCAGAAGGGCCACCGTGTAGTTGGACACTTCGGTGAGGTGGTTGTCGAGGATAGGTGAGGGCGTCTGGGCGCCTCCGCATCCCATCGCCGGCGGACATAGGGAGTTGCTGCGGGAACGTCGCCTCCTGAACGAGTCGCCCCGATTTACGATTCCTGAAAACAGAAAGAGAGAAAAGAGAAAATTAAATTTTAAACAAGTTCTGTTTGGTGGGTTTGTTTTGGTTTTTATTGGGTTTGTTAAATGCGTTATTTAAGGAGATTTTCAGGAGAGTGATGGTCCCATGACTGGCATTTTATATGTTCAAATTTCAAATTTAACAATAATTATATGGTCTTTATTTAGTATTATCTATACTAATATATAAAATCCTTAAGTGACTGACATACTGATTAATCACGATCCTGCTCAAACCATTCAACGTAAGAAGCTCAATTTTGGCATACAGGTTCATTTTAGGGTGTAGAGGTTCGATAAGAAGGAATTTTTCGAAATTCCAGTTCCAAGAGGGTGAAACCCCCCTCAAATATTACAATATTTTTTATTTAAAAAACGGTCAAGTTTCCGAAAAAACGCTTAAACACGTATATTTTATTTTGTTCTTTTACATATTTTAAGATTTTTTAAAAATGTATACAGGGTGTTTCGAAAAATCTGGTCATTGATTAATCACGATCCTGCTTAAAGCGCTTGACGTAAAAAGCTGATTTTTGGAAAACAGATTGACTTTAGGGTGTAGAGGTTCGATAAGAAGGGATTTTTCGAAACTCGAATTCTAAGGGGGTGAAACTATCCCTCAAATATTAAAATATTTTTTATTTAAAAACCGGTGAGTTTTTCGGAAAAACTCTTAAACACGTATATTTTACTTTGTTGTTTTACATATTTTAAGATTTTTTTATAAATTTATACAGGGTGTTTCATAAAATATGACCATTGAGTAATCACGATTCTGCTTAAACTGCTTGACGTAAAAAGCTTATTTTTGGCAAACGGATTTTTTGAAAGTCAAATTCCAACGAGATGAAACTACCCCTCAAATATTACCAAGTTACATAATAATATCGCCATATTGTTTTTTTTTTCATGCTGACATAAATGTGAGAAAATTTTATCCAGTTTGTATGTTAATGGAAATTCTTGCTTTGCTTTATCATCACCATTGACAAATGATTAATTCGACGCGAACGAAGTCGCTGGTACACGCTAGTAATATATAAATTAGCAGTAAATTAATTAGCTACCATCGCGAAGTTCAACATAGTTACTTTGAATGTGACAGACAATGATTCAGTATTAAAACTAAAAGAATGCTGTTCTCACACGAAGTAACTCAATAAAATTCACGATTAAGAAAGATAAAAACTTCTGTTTACCGTGTCTGGTTGCTCTTTTCAGTAGAAGTGATGGGTCCATTGGCAATGCTGTTTATAGAAAACCCACACATACGGGACAATATTTAAATTCTCAGTCGAACTATTCTGAAGCAACCAAAAGAGACATAGTTAAAACATGGTGTCATCGAGCAATCACTATATGCAGTGACCAAGAATCTCTGAATTCTGAATTAAGTAATATTAAAACCGATTTGTTTCAGAATGGTTAGTCTGCAAAATCCCTAGACAAAATTATATCCAATAGCAAGTCTGACTCATTGGTGCGCCAACCTGAGGTGGATACTCTCCTTTTCTTGACGATTCCATATGTAAAACGAACATCGGAGAAGATCAGGCGAATAGCCAAGCAGATTAAAATTAAAACCGTTTTTAAATCTGGGACTACTGTGAGAAGTGTCCTAATCAATCCCGGGATCAATCACTGATCAAAACAAGAGGAGTACATCTACTAGGTACCTTGCGAGTGCGGCGAGTTGTATATTGGAGAGACGAAACGTCCTCTACATGTACGATTTGACGAACATAATAAATATATGCCAAGAGATGAAACAATGAAATGAGGCATTGCAGATCATGTGTGGTCCATCACAACATAAAATGATCAAAAGCCCGGGTTGTCCACAAAGAACCTCATTGAAAAAAAAGCAAATTTAAAGATAACGGTCAATGATACTTCTGACCGAAACGTTGTGTAAGCAAAAATAAATAAAGACAATGGAAGTCCGAAATTCTCTTCCACTTAACCATGGTATCTTAAAACTATATATATTTCACAAAAGTATAATACCAACTAAATTATAATCATGCACTCAATTTCATTGTAAATTAAACTATACTTAAAGAAAAAAAATACCATCACAAAAAAATTCACGCTCACAGACCAATTCTATTATTTTTATTTTACTATTAGCTTTGTAAAGTACCTAGCTCTAAATGCACTTATTGATTTCGATGTAAGGTTAGATTCTAATACAACAGTCGAACATGTTTTTTCTATTTTTAAACAAAATATGTGTTTTTTACAATTTTCAACGAAGTCGCAATTATGCCTTATTTAAAACACTTGCTTTTAACTCTGTTTTAATCAACATAGTGTAGCTGTCATTCAAAATTTAAAAAAAAATTAAAGCAAAATTTTGCTTTAATTTTTCAAATTGAGTCAGCCTTTGTCGAGGAATAAACTGGGCTTTTAGTCATCTTTATAATATTATACAAGAAAAAAATACCTAAATGGAATTTCCATGTTCAGCGTTTTTCAGAGTTCACTTGAACACGAGTTTAAGCTATATTTGTACAGGGTGGATCAAATTCGACGCTTTTAAATGGAAACACCCTTTTCTATAGGAGATAGACGAAAACTAATATCGGTGTCTGGAGCTCAATTTTCATCAAAAACATGACGGTGAAAACCGCACATCAATATCTGTTACCGTTTCGGAGTTACGGGGTGTTTTTCAAAAATGTGCATTTTTAACAAATCGCTGTAACTTTTTTGCTATGGAAAATTTTGTATTTCTATGAAAACATTTTCAAAGCATCTTTTTACGTAGAATTTAATGGTTTAAGTATAATTTTTTTAAAATTAATAATTTAAGAGTTAACAACAAAAAAATTGATTTTTTATTTGGGACACCCTCTATATTTTTCATTAACTAAAAATAATTTAAAATTACCTTTCCAAAAATATAGCACACTTGATATTTTGTTATAATCCCCTTCGAAATACAGAATTATTACAAGTTCGCCACTTTTAACTAGTAGGCTTTGGATCCCTTATTAGTGATATGCCCTTAATGGAACTCGAAAATATATTTTTCCAGCAAGACGACGCACCGCCTCTGAACGCTGAAGTTGCCAGCAAATTTTTGCAGCCAATTTCAAGAATAATTCAATAGCTAACCAAGATCCCAGCCGTTGGCTGGGATCTCTTCTATGGGGATCTCCCATAGAAAAGGGTGTTTCCATTTAAAAGCGTCGAATTTGATCCACCCTGTACAACTGGGCCTAAGTAATTAAGTATCTTGTTTTTATTAGTACTGGTACCAGAGTTAGCTACATTTTTTTCTGTTATAATGAGCTAAATAATTTGTTTTTTTTCTAGATAATGTTAGGTTGGGAAGATTACTTTTTTTATTTATTATGTATTAGAGTTGTTCTGTACAGTATGTCTTCGGATTGCCTGTACAAGAGGAAAAACTTATTTATTTTTGCATACCGTTTCAGACAAAATAAAAAAAAAAACATGAAAATACAGTTGAATTTAAGAATTAAGTCGCGTTTCTATGGTAATATAATTTCATTTTCATTCTTTGGTAGATTGTAATTGATAGAATTTTAATTTATGTCATATTTTTTGCTGTTTTAAAATGTTAACGAAGCACAAAATTGATTAAGTTCAATGCTACGGAAATGGTGATAATAGTTATCGGAAAATGTGATACTTTAACAGCGAAAAATATGACGTTATTCAAAATTATTAATAACCATCGATCAAAAATCTTCATTCAGAACCTCGAAATCAGTGGACTAAATTTGTAGTTTCAATTAGCCGTAGAAGTTTGTTCACCTAATTTTAATGTAAGCATTCAGAACGTCATAATTAGTGGTAGTATTTCTCAATTATTGGAAAAAGTTAACAAACTTTTGACTTTTCCACTAATTATACTTCAAAATTTGCGAGGAATGTCATTTTGGCCTATGATTATCACCCGTCAAGAAAAATTTTGATTAGAAATCAAAAGTTTATTGTTTTATAAGCTAAATATTATGCGTTCTTTATGGATACAACAGACTACCGCAAGCTGCTGCTAGGATATTTTATTAATTTTAATTGTGTTTTTTAAACATTATGAATGATCGTAAACTAAAAAGTATAAAGTGTAATTGAAACCACTAATTTATTCCACTAATTGGGAGGTTCTGAATGAGGCTTTAAGCTTGATTTTCATGCATCCGTTGTCCGACGATACGTTGATACGATATTAATTTTATTGGTAGAATTTAAAGACTTTGATTGGTTAGAAAATAACGCAGTTTTTAAATTTATTGCATTTTCATGCCTCCGTTTATCGGATATACGTTGGTGTTATTTTATATTTTCGTTTCCATCACGATTTTGCTATTTTACTTATATTTTTATTAAGGTTATATTAAATTTGTCAAAAAAGTGTCAAAACGTCCGTTATCGTATGAACGGGTCCGTTGACGGGCTGAGGTAAAATATTTATGGACGAAAAGTGGCGCGAAAACGCTATGACCAATCAGAGCACCGTCGGACCATCGTATCAACCAAATATATTTAAACTCAAGTATCAACGTATAACGGATGCATGAAAATCAAGCTTTAGGCGGTTGAAGCGTAGTATGGCAAGCTGTACCTAGCTACTCCCAAGGCGCTAAACGCTCTATACGGGAGCTATTATTATTATTAAAACAAGGTAGTGGTCGTGTTTTAATCACGTTTAAAACATAACAACCCTGATATCCACCCTCTAAAATCTAGTATTACCATATATGATTTGGTTTAATTATTTAACACCAGAGGAAAATGAAAAATCGGTTTTTGAAAAAATACTCCACGAAGATCGTAAATTGAGGTTCTTGACACCGTAATCAAGCCCAACATCTCGAACACGAGCCCCGATCGTTGATTCATCCTCCGCTTTATTTGCTTTCCCGTTCGCTTTTCCATTAATCTCCACGGTGCTTCAGTTTTCCGCGAGATAAATATTTATTTTTTACGCGCGGAAACCTGAATAAGCTGTCGTCGCCTTTGACGAACGACGCCACAAGGGTCGATGTATTGAAAACTATTGAAATCGCGATGAATTTTCCAGATATCCATAGCCCGGCCATTAGTTTTATTATTCATGATAATGGAGGGTCGTATTTTTAGCCGGTTGATTTAAAAATTTATTTTCCGAGAGGTGTATTGGACGTGGGACAGACAAAGAACAATGGAAAAGTCATTCATAATAATAAATCCACCGTCAAAGTTTGTTTTTTTCTATAATTTTTTTAAAGAAGACCATTAAAACTGACAAAATTCCACCATTCCATTTTTAGTCATCACTAGGTATTTTTTTCTCTTTAATATAGGGTTATATACAGTGTGTCCATTTTAATGAAACATCCCAATATATCTTAGTAATTAATAAAGCGATTTACTTCTTTGTTACTTCGAAATGTGGATGGAAATTGTATATTTCACAGTGGCTTTCATGTTATTTTGTCCCATTTATAACTAACTATAACTAATAATATTTTTGGAGATTTAAGGTTGATTCTCACTATACCTTCCGTTTCCCTTCCGTTTACATAAAGTATTATATCATGTAAATGAATATGACAATGCACACTATCCCGTTCCGTTTCCCTTCCGTTCCATATCCTTTCCTTCCACACATTTTTTGGCGGACGGACTGAAGCGTGTCGGAAACAGCGTTGTCAAGTTCTTACATTTGTACCAGCTCTGTTAACATTTTCCCGATATTTATATTTATTCTTTCACCTCTTGATTAAGTCTATTACCTTTTTCAAAAGATACAAATTTTTAAAATGAAACTTTCGTAATGATATAAATTGTACAATAAAAAGTATGAAACTGATACGGAATGGAAGTTTACGTATAGCGTCAATACGACAAAAATTACGGAACGGATATGGAATGGATATGGAATTGAAACGGAAGGTATAGTGAGAATCAACCTTAATTCGAAAAATTTTGAAGAACATTCATTAAAAAAGTAAATTGTCAGGTTTAGTCTTTATGACGTATAAGCAAAATGTCAAATTCTATCAATTATCACATTTATCGCTAGGTATATCTATTTTTATAAAAGGGATACCCTATATAGGGTGTTTCAAAAAACATGTGCCATCTCCCGTGGGGAGATTCCTCACGTAAAAATAAGATTTATTTCTCATATTAACATAGGTCCGACTCTGCTTTGTTTCGTAGCTACAAAGTTTTATTATAATTTTCTTTCAAGTACTTTTAGCATTTCGAATTAAATTTTGAGGCTACAAGTTACTATAAATGTGAGATATTTTAAAGCTAAAAAAGTGCCGACATATTCACCAGGGACGTGCATATGGGTTATCACTGGAATATTTTTCTAAAAAAGCATGTACGCCTCTGACTCGCTTTTTCCTCTTGTTAGCAGAATAGTGTAAGCAGTTAAAGTAAGTGTTGTAATAGTGTAAGCAGCCGATTAAAAGTTGTCTCTTCATATTTTGTCGATTTTAGCCTCCTTGATGAGACAATTTGACTTGATCCAAGTTTAATAGCAACCTTAATAGCAACCTCAAAAATTTTCAATATAATTAATTTGCGAAAGTTTTAAATAAGTATTCATTGATTCCTTATCAAAAAATATGAAAAAATGTTCCCATAAACATGGGTATGGAAATGCATAGTTTTAGAGTTACAGGATGTTAAAACTTTTTTAAATTATGTTTATTTTAAATACCATTATTTTTTTATTTACCATTATTTTTTATCTTAAATACCATTATTTTTTTATTTGAAATTGCTGTAGGTTGGACTAATGGTAATATTAACTAATAGTAATAATATTTTATAATAAATTAGGTAAAATATATAATTAATTCATGAATTTTATTTTTATTTTAATTTTATTAATTGTGATTAATAAAATTGTGTTTATCTCATCAAGGAGGTTGAATTTGACAAAATATCAAGAGATAACTTTTAATTGGCACACAATTTTGATAAAAAAAGAAAAAAGTCAATGGCGCACATGTTTTTTTTTAATATATTCCAGTGATAACCCATTTGCACGAATTTATCGACATTTTTTACCATTAAAATATGTCGCTCTTATAACTTTTACCGTCAAAATTTCATTCGAATCACTAAAAGTACTTGGAAGAAAATTATAATAAATCGAAACATTATTAAGACTTTAACACCCTGTAATTAATGAAGCTGTCTACAATCTGAATCAACCGATTGGATCTCCACAGGGAGAGTAAAATTCATATTTATTTCCGTTTGTTTTAAGATTGCTGAAATCTTTGTTATTTTAAATACAACCCTATGTATATTATTTAAAAAATCGAAACACAAATAAAATTGCTTTTTAACGATATATTATCATGTTCCTATACCTAACTTCTGGTTACTATAGTAAAGCCAATTAAAAGACAATATTTCTCTTATAATCCTTTCATTTCAAGAATTTCATTACCATAACAATTTTCGAAATTTAGCAAGCAAAATCTTGTTGATACTTATACAGTTTGAATTTTTGTCATGGTAACGATTTTCCTTAAACGAAACAATTATAATAGGATTATTATCTTTTAAATGGCTTTACTGGAGAAACCAGAAGGTATAATTATTTTCTACAGTATGTCCCGGATTGTTTTTACAAGAGGAAACACTTTTTTATTATTGACATTTAGAGAAAAATGCATTTTCATAAAATTTTTGCTTGCTCTAAAATGGTTAATCCCGTTTATACCTACTTTTCAAAATGTCCATACCGCTGTAGAGAAAACTACAAAAAACATGAAAATATGCTTGAATTTTTTCCAAACCTAAAAATCAAAAGGCGTTTCTATGGTAATATAATTTCGATTTCATTCTTTGATACATGATTCTTGATTAACATCATATTTGTTGCTGATGTGAAACTATTACATTTTCCAATAACTGTTATCACCCTTTCCGTAGCATTGAACTAAATAAATTTTGTGCTTCTTTAACATTTTAAAACAGCAAAAAATATGATGTTAATTAAAAGTCTATCAATAATAATCTATCAATGAATGAATTCGGAACAATAAAAGCGAGTTTTAATTTTTAGGAAAAAATTCAACTATATTTTCATGTTTTTTTTTTATTTTCTCTAAAACGGTATAGAAATTTGAAAAAGTATAAACCAGATTAACCATTTTAGAACAAGCAACTTTTTTTATAAACTATTTATCTCAAAATGTCAATAGTAAAAAAAAATGTGCCTCTTGTAAAGACAATCAGGGGACATACTGTATATATAATATTTCATGTTCTGCGAGCTATCTAAGCAACAAAAAAAATTACGGGCCGAAAAAAATTCGTGGAAGATTACTGGTTACTCAACAACTTATTTCTTTGTTTCTGGACACAGTAGGGCTTCCTTTATTTCACTGTTATTTGATATAACTTTCATGTCAGCCCAATACTAAGACCTTGAACAATCTATAAATAAATCCAAATGAAGCTGTCAATATTACTTACCGCAGCTTGATCGGTTTCAATAAATTGACCTGTTACCCATTATTTGTTAATCTAAACGAGTCGTTTAAGGGTCTCGTGGGGAAAATAAATAATTGTTCTGCGAAATGTCGAAGCCCTGTCAAGGTTAATCGAAAATGAGCCGGAGGAAAACAAATTAAATCTGACAGATCGATGATTGGGAATTGTTTCCAAATAAATATGGAGCGTCATGTTTCTCACTGTGAAGAGACAGCCGTTCCCACCAAGACAATTAAGCTGACATATACTTTTTACTTTTTATTCTAATTCATTTTAATTAGGCAGTTGATTGTCAACCATCATAGCATACACATGTACTAAAACCAATTTTTTTTTGTAATAAATAAATTTTTAAAAAAGCATTTCTGAGTGTTCGAGAGTTATTTAACGAGCCAGGAAAAATTTCGATAGACAACATGCAAAAAATGACAAAATACAATTTACCTGTGCAGTAAAAAAACTGTACTGCATTAAAAAAAACAGATACAAGTATCACTGTAATGGATCTTCTTGTTGGATAGACTAGAGTTTGTAGTATAAAAGTTGGGTTAAAATTTAACCATTAGGAACATTGAATAAAAAGATTATAACGCCGGTTGAAAGATGTCCAAATCGTATTTTTAAACATATCTCAACTTTTTCAAAGGGTGGCTCATTATTAGCATATTACAAAAAAAAAATTTACGAACAATTTGACATTATATAACTAGCAATTCATCCTGGGGGGGCCTAGGGTTCAAACCAGGGGGGGCCTAGGAATTTATTTTTGTAAAAAATAAAGAATAATATCATTAAAAATAAATACATTTTTTGAATAAATCGTTTACATGAAATTTTCTATCAATAAATTTGATAGACTTGGTTATATCAACCCGTGTTCCTGTAGATTACTTAAATACCTACAAATTTTGTAAAAAAATAAAAACTAACACACATTTTTGAACACAGAAAAATAATATTAACTAAATAAAAATGGAAAAAATAATTATTACTCCATCACAAGCAAATATAAATTAATATTTAGCCAAGAGTCATCGTTCAGTCAAAATTCAAGATATCTCTGAGGGTTCCCAGCAGTACCTGGGGGGGGGGGCACCACCGGGCACCCCTGTAGTTATGCCAATGCAATTTGGTAATACACACTTGGTATTTCGAGTCAAATTGTGGTTATGAACCGCATGTTGAGAACCGCCACAGAGGGTGTCATTTAAAAATCAAAAGTTGTAGTCATTTCCGGTGAAACAAGTACTGACAAGTAGTAGAATAAAACACTAAATCACCATAATACACCAAAACACTTTTAATTTTACACTGGACGTGCGTTTCGCTAACCATGTTCTGATCATCTGCTGAGAACATGGTTAGCGAAAGGCCTTTGTCCACCCCCAACTATAATGGACAAGTAGTGACAAAAAAAATTAATACGTCAATCAATTCTTGTTTATGTCATATACTAATATACCAAATCTCGTTTTTTTATCTGAAGAAATAAAAATGTTATAGGAATGGGCCACTGTTGAGACAAACCCGATATAATATCGTATGATCGAAAAAAAAACAGCGATGGCTATGAAATGAATATCGCTGTCATTTTATATGTACATTTAAATGGGAAATATCATCGATCGTCATTTCCAAGCCTCGTTTCTTTAATGGCTCAAAAGAACCAGGAATTCCCGGTACTTTCGATACCGGGATTTCCCTGTTCTGAACCTTATTGTACATGAAATATGTCTACCATTTTTTTAATAATCCAAAAAATCCTTATTTGTTTTTTTTTATCGAACTTATTCTATTTTATTGATACACACTGTATATAGTAGTGTAGTACACACTGTAGTACATTATTGAACAATGATACTGCCTTCATAGAATACATACAAACTGAATATTTCAGATTTTTCTCAGATGTAATTCTATTGATCCATGCTCCCACAAACTCCAAGCTAATTCACGCTAAGAATATACGTAATTATTTTCTTAGCTAATTAACAATAATATACGTCTCATTCAGAGATAATTATCTACTGATTATTCTATTGTTAATGTTATAATAGTATATTATAAAATTAACCAAGTATAATATTGTCAATTGCGTTTCAGTAAAACACAAATTTCCGTATTTTTCAAAGCCCACAATTGAAAAAGGCACATATCACTCAACATCCATTTCCGCTAAATCAAATCTATAAAATTCACAATAAAAAATCTGTTCGTATTACCTTCGTTTATATCAAACTCCATATTTCAGGAAGTTTCCACGTGAAATGGGATTGTTTTGCGGTTGTTTCTCGGATTTTCGCATTTTCGCACAACAGTCGACAAACTTGTGTTGAAAAGTCGTGTCATCGATTCACTAACTTTCAATAACCCTTTTATTTGGTTTTCTGTTACAGAAAAGGATTTATATGCAAATTAATGAATGTTTATTTAAATTGAATAAAAGTAATTACATTAAAATTTGCTTTAGAAACAAACAATTATGAATAAATTATTTGTAGAATGGAAATGTAGGCTTTTACAGTTTGTGTTTATAGAAATAAAAATTTTCCCGGAATTTGGATTATGTTATTTTGAGTTTGGTAACTATTTTTGGTGTTTTTTTTTGCATATTAAAGAGTAAAAACACAAATTACAGTAATATTTTTGACTTTTGTTATTTAAGAGAATCTGTTACTTTCGATAGAACAGTTCTCTTAAAAGTAACAGTTCGCAACAGTTGTTTCGAAAATAACGGCTATGTGAATAACAATACACTGACCGCTATAATATTATGTAAATGTCAAGAGTTGCTAGTTTCAAAAAATAACAGCTATGAAAACAACACTGGGGGGGCGAAATTTTTATATAATAACACATATAATAATGGTTTAAAATATATTTTCTTTCCGACTATGACAATAAAAGTGATATGGAAAAATGTAACCGAAAAAAAATTTTGATAGCGTCACATTTGTCAAACTTTTCGACTTTGTAGTTGTTAAAGATAGTGAGTTTTAAATAAGTGCAAATATTTTCAGGGTTGATAGATCTCGATAAAAGAAACATATTTTCTCGTAACCCTCTTTCAAATAAGTCCAAAATAACGGAGTTATTTAAGTTTAAAAATTAAAAAAAAAATTGAGTGCCACCGGATTTTTCTTTTTAAAAAATTATACCGTGAGAAAATTTGTGGTGAACGGGCAGTTCTAAAAAGTTTTCTATAATATACAGGAAGCCAAAGACATAAATTAGAATTTCATAGACCGTTACCACTTGAAGGTCAAAATCGGTTTTTTCACCTGTTGGATGGTGAAGACTGGAGTTGCTTGGAAAATTCGGAGAGCGTGGAGTGGTAGTTCGGTGTATTTTATTCTAAACTCGTTGAGTATCTGAATATATCATTCCCTTTAGTCAAAAAGAGGGCCATCAACGTTGTAGAATTTCTTGGTTTAATGATGAGCTGAAACGTATGCGTGACCATTTAAAATTTTTAACAGAATTAAAAAACAATTATAATTTCCCGGAAATCAATACTGAATTAAGGTCTTTTAGGAAAAAATACAAAGCAAAAAGTACTTTTTGCAAAAAACAAGCAAACTCGAAATATATTAAAGACGCTGACAATATGGTGAAGGCTACATGGGATATAATAAATTCATACAGAGGTCCTATAAAATATACTGTGAGTACGAATGTTAGCGCAAATGATTTTAACGATTTTTTTGTGAATATAACTGAAAAATAAAAACACTAAATCACCACAATACACCAAAACACTTTTACTTTTACACTGGAGGCGCGCTTCGCTAACCATGTTAGCATCATCAGCAGATGATTGTAAATTGATATAACTCAGTTTATAATCATCTGCTGATGATGCTAACATGGTTAGCGAAGGCGCGTCCAGTGTAAAAGTAAAAGTGTTTTGGTGTATTGTGGTGATTTAGCGTTTTTATTTTGCTGTGTAACACCAAAGGTTCCAACACTCAACTGTAATATAACTGAAAATATTGTAAAGTCTCTGAGTCGCAAAAAGCACAGCGCTTGACTATATAACAAAATTTTCTAATAAACCTTTAAATCTAAATTTTTCCTTTAGAGAGGTAACTTTCATAGAAACTCGAAACGCCGTAAATTCGTTAAAAAATAAGCATAGTAAAGATATTTATAACATGACCATTCCACTAGTTAAAAAAGTAATAAATTATTAATATATCCTCTAACTAAATTATTCAATAGATGTATAAGAAACGGTACGTATCCCAGTTGTTTAAAAATTTCCAAAATCGTACCACTATTTTAAAAAGGTGATCCTGAAAGTGTGAATAATTATAGACCTATAGCTTTAATACCCACACTTTAAAAAAATTTTGAATATTTATTGAAACACCAGTTAACACATTACTTTGAATCTAATAATTTGTTCATAGAGAATCAGTTTGGGTTTCGTAAAGGAAAATCTACAACAATGGCTTCCATTCGTTTGATGGAAGATATAATTGAGGGTTTTGAGAGCGGTAACTGTGTTGGTTCGGTCTTCTGTGACCTTACCAAGGCCTTTGATTGTGTTGATCACAACATACTTTTACAGAAAATTTCATATTATGGAGTAAATAATTCGAGTTCGAAATTATTGGCTGATTATCTTGTAAACCGATCTCAACAAACATTAGCCAACGGCTCAGTATTAGGACCCTTATTGTTTTTAATTTACATTAATGATTTACCCGTGGCTACACTTCAGAATAATATGATTTTGTTTGCCGATGACATTACTATCTTATGTGCTCGGAAATCCCCTGAAGAAATTCAAACTGATTTTGAATCGATTTTGCTAAATGTTGGTGACTGGTTTCAGGCAAACCGATTATGCCTGAATGACACTAAAACAGAAAGAGTTATTTTTTCTATTAAAACAAAATATAAAATAGATTTCTGCAGTGTCCGATTTCTGGGAATAAAATTTGACACAAAACTGAGTTTTGAAAGTCACGTAGACTATGTGGCAGGGAAGGTTTCCATAAGCATGTATGCATTTCGGCGATTGGCTAAGTGTGTGGAGAGTGATGTGTTAGTAGCTGCCTATCATGCTCTCATTCACTCGGTGCTTACTTATGGAATACTTGTTTGGGATCACTCAGCTCATGCTGACAGACTGTTCTTGGACTGCAAAGAAAAGCATTGAGAATTTTGTCAAATTTAAGTTATCAAGCAGATACAAAAAAAGCCTACAAAAGAATGGGAATACTGACACTTCCATCTATATCCTCCAGTGTCTTTTATTTGTGAAGGATAACCTAGAACTATAGGTATACTACGCATGCTGAATAACACAATTATGCAACCAGAAACAGAATGAATATAAAGCCTGTTCATTTGCGCCTCGGAAGATCTTGGAACTCCAGCCTTCATTATGCTCCTGCATGCTTTAATAAATTATCTCAAAATGTCTGAAATTTACCAAGATATCAATTTAAAACGACAATTAAAAGCTACCTTCTTGATATGGCTTATTTTAGTGTTACTGATTTTTTAGAAAGCAGTGAAGGGTTATAGCGTGGTTATAGGTCAAAACATTTACATTGTGTATTTGTGTTTCATATTTTTTTTTCATGTTTTTTTTTGTTATTTATTGTTTTTTGTGTACTTTAAATTACTGTTTGATAATTGGTGTGCTTATTTTATAATTTTGCATTTTACAATATATGACTTTGTGTAAGGATACTTGTATCTATTAACATGCAATAAAGGATTTGATTTGATTTGATTTGAAAAATGTTGAGTTAAAGATCTTTTTGTTTAAAACTTATATCTACTACTTATTAATAATTAATTTAATCCATTTAACTAGCGTTTGCCTTATATAATTTCCCTTGAATAATGAACTATTTTGTGGAGTTAATTGCTCAGATAAATATACCTGATTTAAATTAAACGTCGAGCATTACTCTCGTCGCCCCACTTTAGCCAAAGACATTTGAATGAATCAGGGAGATAGGATTGTCGAATCCAGATCTGTATTCATGAACTAGTGCAGTAAATTTCATTAAATATTATCCCCAAAAATGTTACCAAAGGAACTCAAAGCGCACAATTGAAAAGGGCACATATCACTCAACGCTGGTTTTAGGAATTTTCCACGTGAAATGGGATTGTTTTGCGGTTGTTTCTCGGATTTTCGCATTAATAGTCGGCAAATTCGCACTGAAAAGTCCTGTCATCGATTCAGTAACTTTCAATACTAACCCTTTTATTTGGTTTTCTGTTACAGAAACGGATTTATATGCAAATTAATGAATATTTATCTAAATAGAATAAAAGTGATTACATTAAAATTTGCTTTTAAAACAGATGACCAGGAATAAATAATATTTGTAGGATGGAAACGTAGGTTTTTACAGCCTTTTTCTATAGAAGTAGAACGTTTTCCGGAATCTGGACAATGTTATCATGAGTTGGTAATTATTTTTGGTATTTATTTGCATAAAAACCTAAATTTCAACAATATTTTTTTATTCGAGTTTTGTTATTTAAGAATCTGCTACTTAAGAACTGTTATTTATAAGTAACAGTTTGCAAGATCTTTATCAACACTTAGTTGGGCTTCCTTTACTTCATTGTTATTTGAGATAACTTTCCTGTCAGTCCAATAATAAAACCTTGATCAATTTATAAATAAATCCAAATGGTTGTTATTTCAGAATATATGTTATTTTTCGTAATGGTATCAACGCATAATGGTATTCGCAACAGTTACTTATAGTTTCCAAAAATAACAGGTATGAAAAACAAAGGAAATGATTACAACTTTTGATTTTTAAATGACACCCTCGGTATTTTTTTACTTTATTCGAAAGAAAATAACACTCTGAATAGAATGACATATCATATGTCAACTTTTGACATTTTCGCATATGGTGTATTTGAAACCAAATCTCGTTTTTTTTATCTAAATAAATAAAAAAGTTATAGGGGTGAGCCACTTTTGAGACGCACCCGGTATAAACATTCCCTTTATAAAAATTACTGTAGAACTGATTGGCATTTTGAAAATGGATGGAAAATGATTTATAAAATTATAATAATAATAATAGCTCCCGTATATAGCGATTGACGCCTTGGGAGTACCAAGGTACAGCTTGCCATGCTAGAGCCGTTCGGTATACAAGGAAGGTAATGTGGCTACGCTGAGCCTTTTACCGCCTATTATTACCTCAGGATTGTGAATCCCAAGTACTCATATAAAGCTGAGTCGACCTAGGTAACCAAACTATTTTTATTTTAATAAAAATAGTCAGCTGATGAAATGCCGGGTGTAAGATTCGAACCCACTACCTTAAGATTGGTAGACAAGAGCTTGTATCTCTACGCCACCGGGCATCTTTATAAAATTATTCATCTTTAATTAAAGATGAATAATTAAAGATGAAAATTATTCATCTTTAATATTTCTAAATCAAAACTAAAACACAACTTTCTTGTAAATAATGACCGTATTTATTTTTCTGGATTTTGTTCAGCAATCCAACTTTTCAGATTTAAATTGAACGACGAACATCACTCTTGTCGCTTGGTCTTAATAAAAAGACGGCGAATTTTCTGAAAATTGTCGGTAGAAAGAAATTCGCTCTCTAAGTATGTACGTTTTCCGTGGAAATTAAGTAGCAACGCGTCAAGAAAACTTTAACTAGAAAAGTACAGTCGGATTTGAAAAATAGTAGTTGAAGAACACGCTAATGATGCAGATTTAAATAGTGTTGCTCTTCGAGAAATCTAAATGGCTATAATTAAACTGCCGTTAAACGGTAGCTTACTAAAATGCCGTTAATAGGTATGACGTCGTTGATGTGACGCACTTGACGGCTTTATGAAATATAGGAATTTTATAAGGACTAACCAACGCTATCCACCCCTCCAAATAACCAACTTAACCAACGCAACTAACCTCGACACTGATAAAAAAATATAAAAAACAAATATAAATTAGTAAAAATCAACCAACCCCATCAAATAACCAACTAACCAATGAATTAACACCCTCCAAATAACCACGCTAACCAACCCGCCAAATAACTAAACCAATCCAATCAAAAAGAGTGAAACCAATGCAATAAGATCACGCTATAAGCAAAAAAAATATAAAAAAGTCTTGGTCGGCGTGAGATTTGAACCACGGACCATCCGCTTACGAAGCGATAGCCTCAGCCACGGAGCCACAGGTGCTCTTGCAAAATGCTTAAGGTTAGGCATTACTTTCCGCCGACATGAACGACGTCACAATATCTATTAACGGCATTTTAGTAGGCTACCGTTTAACGGCTGTTTAAGTACATCGAATTATGATTTTTGAGATCGTATTTTGGAATATTGATATACAGTATGTCCCCCGGATTGTTTTTACAAGAGGAAACACTTTTATATTATTGACATTTTGGGAAAAATGCATTCTTCATAAAAAATTGGGCTTCTTCTAAAATGGTTAATACAGTTTATACTTTTCCAAATTTCCGTTTTAGAGAAAATTAAAAAAGGAACATGAAAATATGGTTGATTTTTTTCCCAAAAATGTCCTAAAAATCAAGGTGCGTTTCTATGGTAGTATGGTAGTATCATTTCGATTTCCTTTTTTGATAGATGCTTATTATTAATTTTTATTAACATCATATTTTCCTTTCCATAGCATTGAACTAAATAAATTTTGTGCTTTTTTAACATTTTAAAACAGCCAAAAATATAACATTAATCAAATGTCTATCAATAACAATCTATATTAAAGGATGAAAACGAAATTATATTACCACAGAAACGCGCTTTAATTTTTTTGTAAGTGGCGTAGAGGTACAGCTCTCGTCTACCAATTCAAAGGTTGTGGGTTCGAATCCTACAGCCGGCATTTCATCAGCCGACTATTTTTAATAAAATAAAAATAGGTTGGGTACCTAGGTCGACTCAGCCTTAAATGAGTACTTGGGATTCACAATCCTGAGGTAACAATAGGCGGTTGAAGCGTAATGCTAGCCACATTAGCCTTCCTTGTACAGGGTGGGTCAAATTCGACGCTTTTAAATGGAAACACCCTTTTCTATAGGACGAAAACTAATATCGGTGTCT
The DNA here is from genome assembly GCF_002938485.1 of Sitophilus oryzae. Taxonomy (NCBI): domain Eukaryota; kingdom Metazoa; phylum Arthropoda; class Insecta; order Coleoptera; family Curculionidae; genus Sitophilus; species Sitophilus oryzae. Next base: position 225,205 of record NW_022145830.1, read on the forward strand.
GGAGCTCAATTTTCATCAAAAACATGATGGTGAAAACCGCACATAAATATATGTTACCGTTTCGGAGTTACGGGGCGGTTTTGAAAAATGTGCATTTTTAACAAATCGCTGTAACTTTTTTACTATGGAAAATTTTGTATTTCTATGTAAACATTTCCAAAGCACCTTTTTACGTAGAATTTAATGGTTTAAGTATAATTTTTTTAAAATTAATAATTTAAGAGTTATAAACAGAAAAATTGATTTTTTATTTGGGACACCCTCTATATTTTTATTTAACTGAAAAGAATTTAAAATTACCTTTCCAAAAATATAGCACACGTGATATTTTGTTATAATCCTCTTCGAAATACAGAATTTTTAAAAGTTCGCCACTTTTAACTAGTAGGCTTTGGACCCCTTATTGATGATATGCCCTTAATGGAACTCGAAAACCTAATTTTGCAGCAAGACGACGCACCGCCTCTGAACGCTGAAATTATCAGCAAATTTTTGCAGCCAATTTCAAGAATAATTGAATAGCTAACCAAGATCCCAGCCGTTGGCCATCGAGGCCACCTGACTTAGTGCCCATGGATCTAATCCTATGGATATATTTGAGGAAGAATAAAGGTTTTTTATTCTTCCGTATAATCTAGACAAGAATTAGAAATACTTAGCAGTTATGAGAGGGTATCTTTCACCCCCACTGAGTTAATGAATTCCGCGAGAAATGTTCAAACTATTCGAACACTTTTAGCAATGTTCGAACACTTTTAGCAAAATCTCATGTCTTGGTTTGCTATTTATTTTTGTTGTTATTAAATATAATTTAAATGTGTTGATGTTGGTTAAATATATTTTAAATTGTAATAAAATTCTGCATCTCTCATAGCAAATATTATTTTTGTTTTAATTGATGCTCACAGCTAGAATTTGTTTGCATTACAGCCGGTGCCGTTCCAAGCCTATCTTATTTAAAGCGGGCGGATTTTTATATACTCTATATCTCGAAGAGGAATGGAGCAAAATATTGTCATTGTTTGTTATATTGTTAAAAGTTTGTTATATTTTTGGAAAGGTAATTTTAAATTCTTTTCAATAAATTAAAAATATACAGGGTGTCCCATATAAAAAATCAAATTTTCAGTTGACAATGCTTAAATTATTAATTTAAAAAAAAATATACTTAAACCATTAAATTCTACGTAAAAAGGTGCTTTGGAAATGTTTTCATAAAAATACAAAATTTTCCATAGCAAAAATGTTACAGCGATTTGTTAAAAATGCATATTTTTGAAAAACATCCCGTAACTCCGAAACGGTAACAGATATCGATATGCGGTTTTCACCGTCATGTTTTTGACAAAAATTGAGCTCCAGATACCGATATTAGTTTTTGTCTATCTCTTATAGGGAAGAGTGTTTCCATTTAAAAGCGTCGAATTTGACCCACCCTGTACATATACCGAACGACTCTAGTATGGCAAACTGTACCTTGCTACTCCCAAGGCGTTTTTATTACTAAGAGTGCTCTCGCTAAGTTTACTCCACTGCGGCCGCGACGGCCTATTGTGGCTCTCCCAAGGCGTTAAACGATAGCTTAATAGCCGTAAAAAACTCATCGCAACTTTATTAGAATATTTTGAACGGGAAAGCGGTACTAATGGTCCTTTATGTCCCTTAAGTGCTGTTAAGGTTAAGAAGGTGAGTTTTGTTGATATAAATAATAACTGTTTGTATATTTATAATTAATTTATTTTTGTTTCCTAAAATATTTTGATTAATAGAAAATATGTAAAAGTGGGCAGTGCTGTGCCGATCAAGCTTAATCACGTGACTAAAAGTTTATTTGATATGAACTATATATTCATGTTTTTTTTAATTTTCTCTATAACGGTATGGAAATTTGGAAAAGTATAAACGAAATTAACCATTTTAAAACAAGCAAAAATTTGTTTTGACCTAACATCTCATACAAGCAAATTGTAAACAAACCATTTGTTTATTTACAGTTTGATTTGGCTACTTTCACGATATGACATAATTTCGTTTCAGAATCTTCATATAAAAAGAAAAAGAGTGTTAAATAACTAAATCTCGCTATTTACGCCAAAAGAATGCTGGAATTTCATAAGAAATTAAAGGACATGCTATAAAATATAACATAAAAAAACAAAAAAAAAGCTTTATAATAATGATATACTTACTATGATCATATAATATCAATATCAGTTCATTAACAAAGGTCATATAATTATTTGTTTTTTAATACATTTTATTAATTAATAATAATTAATAACTGGTAACCTATAATTTTTCTGTCTTATATCTGGTTTGTATATCTTCGGTACATTCGAGCAGAGTATGCAGTTTGTCTATTTTTATAAGTTTTCTGACTCGACACCATTTTGAAAATTAACAGCTTGATATACCAGATGCGTTTCAAAAGTGACTCACCCCTATAACTTTTTTATTTTTTGAGATAAAAAAACGAGATTTGGTGTGTTAGTATATGACATAAAGTAGGATTGATTGATGTATTCAATTCTTTTCGGTCACTTCCTGTTTCACCAGAAATGACTACACCTTGTGATTTTTAAATGACACCCTCGGGGTTTTTTACTTTATTCTGTAGGAAATGACCCTCTGAAGAGAATGACAAATCATATGTCAAATTTTGACATTTTTGCTTAAAACAAACTTTATTTTAACTTTCAACCTAGAGTGCCACATATTTGGTATTTCGAGTCAAATTGTCGTTATGAACCGCATGTTGCAATTTCAAATAAACCATAGATATTAGAAAATTTCAAAAGTTGACATATTATATGTCATTCTACTCAGTGCCATTTTCTATCGAATAAAGCTTTGAATAAGAAGACTAAGGAAGGAGCATAATGCTATCCATGTATTCATGCATGGTGGGCGGAAAAAGGACTCTAGGGTGGGGATCCTTGACAGTTCTGTTTGATGATTCATTTGACACATTTGAATTTGATTTGATATTTTGTGGATTTGTCAGTCTTTACGGAGCTTATTTTATGTTATTTATTATTTATTCTACTCCTGATAGTTGTATAAAGGTAGTAAATTTAGATGGAAATTGTGGCAGAACTTAAATTAACAGTGACACTATCGCAATTTATCGAAAAAGACTCTAAAATAGTTGGTTGTGTAGCGTGCGGTAGATCTCGGCAAAAATGTGTGAAATAATGGAACAACTTTTCGCTAGTAAGTGACTAAATAATATACATACGTGTAGTAAACCGATCATTTATGAAATTCACTTAAATTAACTAATTATATATTTTTTGTTGCATTTTTGCTTTTATTTACTACTTGTCAAAGATTAGATGTCAAAGAATTTAGATACGTCAATTTGACTTACCTGCTTCGGTAGCGTATCGGATGTTTGTGTTAATAAATAATTATTATAACTTAACTATTTTTATTAGAGTTTTATATTTTTATAACAATTTTAATAACTACCAACATTTATTCATAACGTAAAATAAAAAAAAATATTGAGTCTACCCCACGTCTACCCTACTTTTACCTTTTCTACTTTTACATTTTTTAAATAAAATTAGAACGGCACTGATAAACCGGAATTTAAGTCGGCCATATTTGAGGCCCATCGCGGTGGACCTAAGATTTTTGATATGCTCTTTCCTTAGTCTTCTTATTCAAAGGAATAAAGTAACAAAATACCGAGGGTACCATTTAAAAATCAAAAGTTGTAGTCATTTCCGGTGAAACAGGAATGAAAACAGCCATGGCGCTCGATCTAGATTAAAAATTTAAAATAAGACTTTTTTAAGCAAGAATGTCATAAGTTGTCATATGATATGTCATTCTATTCAGAGTGTAATTTTCTATGGAATAAAGTAACAAAATACCGAGGGTACCATTTAAAAATCAAAAGTTGTAGTCATTTCCGATGAAACAGGAAGTGACCGAAAACAATTGAATACGTCAATCAATCCTAATTTATGTCACATACTAACATACCAAATCGCGATTTTTTATCTGAAAAAATAAAAAAGTCATAAGGATGAGTCACTTTTGAGACACACCCGGTATATCGTTGAGCGGGAGTCAAATTATTAAGGAAGATTTGTGCAATCAGTTTGTTATCACCCGGTATTCTATACGAAAGATAATAGTTCCTAATTATATAACGACAATAATGTGACAAATGCTGTTTGCTACACAAATCGAGACAAACGTCTGAGTGGTGGAATAGAAATCGGTTCCTAATACCGAAGCCAGATCAATACACTCTACTCAAATATCCAGACAAAAGCCTATATTGTACGCCAAATCCTTTTGGTAGATGGTTATTAAGCTGCTCGTTTCAATACCATTATGCATAAAACAAAAGAGAATGAAATGGCTTAGCGAGGAGAAATTGCTTGGTCTTATAATAATCGGATCAGCAAATTAAACGTAGATCGTATAGATATCTTCATAGATACAGTTATAATCTTCAAACTCTGTAGACTACATCACACCGGGTGTCTTTCAGTGTAAATAAAAAAGTGGCTTCACTTTTTTATTTTTTCCAGATAAAAAATCGAGATTTGGTATAATAGTATATGACATAAATTAGGATTGATTGACGATGATCAGTTGTTTTCGATCACTTCCTGTTTTACCGGAAATGACTACACCTTTTGATTTTTAAATGACACCATCGAGTTTTTTTTACTTTATTCGATAGGAAATGACACTTAGTCCTATCATTAATAATCCGATAAAAACACATCTTCTACTATTGTGCTATTCTGTACAGGGTGGGTCAAATTCGACGCTTTTAAAGAAAAACACCCTTTTGTATAGGTAATAGATGAAAAGTAATATCGGTGTCGGGAGCTCAATTTTTATCAATAACATGATGGTGAAAACCGCATATCGATATCTGTTACCGTTTCGGAGTTACGGGGTGGTTTTAAAAATTGTGCGTTTTTAACAAAATCGCTGTAAATTTTTTGGCATGGAAAATTTTGAATTTTTGTGAAAACATTTCCAAAGCACATTTTTACGTAGAATTTTAGCAAACATAAGTTAATAGCAAACCAAAACATCAGATTTTCCTACAGGTGTTCGTCTTCTGTTATAGACAGCCGCCACAGCCAGACCGTTTTTGAACATTTCTCGCGGAAACTCAGTGGGGGTTAAAGATACCCTCGCTAAGTACTTCTAATTCTTGTCTAGTTTATACGGGCAATTTAAAAATAAGAACCTTTATTCTTCGGCAAAGATAAAAATCCATTAAGAGTAACAGGCTTAAGTCAGCCAACGGCTGGGTTCTTGGTTAGCTATTCAATTATTGTCGAAATTGGCTGCAAAAATTTACTGACAACTTCAGCGTTCTGAGGCGGTGCCTCATTTTGCTGGAAAAATATGTTTTCAAATTCCATTAGGGGAGATCATCATTAATGGGTCCAAAGCCTACTAATTAAAAGTGGCGAACTTTTGGCGAAATTCTGTATTTCGAGGGGACTATAACAAAATATCAAATGTGCTATTTTTTGAACAGGTAATTTTAAATTATTTTCACTTAATTAAAATATACAGGGTGTCCTAAATAAAAAATCAATTTTTCTTTTGATAACTGTTAAAATATTAATTTAAAAAAAAATAAACCATTAAATTCTACGTAAAAAGGTGCTTTGGAAATATTTTCACAAAAATCCAAAATTTTCCATAACAAAAAAATTACAGCGATTTGTTAAAAATGCACATTTTTGAAAAACACCCGGTAACTACGAAACAGTATAACAAATATCGATATACGGTTTTCACCATCATGTTTTTTTATAAAAATTGAGCTCCAGGCGCCAATATTAGTTTTCGTCTATCTTCTATAGAAAAGGGCGTTTCCCTTTAAAAGCGTCCAATTTGACCCACCCTGTACAAATCTTATGGTCTAGCGGTATCCGGAGAGTGTATATGAGCTAGCCAAATTAAGTTATTACGCAAGGAAGAACGTATAGAGACTTAACAAGCTCGACTCTGTCATTAAGATTGATTGAAGAGAGCAGCCTGTTTGTTTTGTATCGTGAAGTAGTAACGGGTCTGTATTAAAAGCGACCCAGTTTCCAAAAATAACAAGTCCATTATAGAAAAATAGAGATAATAAGGTACTTTCTTAGTGGTTTTCTTTTAAGTTAGATACAAAAATAATTATAGCAATAAGTTATAAAATCTAGAAAACAAATCAACTTAATGAGTTTAGATGAACCTATTATTTAGATCATAGCGGCAACTTTATTTTACTAATATCCTTAATATTTTATTGTAACTGTCCTCAAAAAATACTGCTTTTCCATAAGCTACTCATAATCGGTCTGCCGATTAAAGTGCCATATATACAGGGTGTCCCAGGCTGAGCGTGCATTAGAGGTTTCTAGAGAACTACAACATCTAGATCGGATATTTTTTGCATATCATTGTTTCACAACGAGATCTATCGATTAAAATATTTTCAATATGGCGGCACTTCCTGAAATACCGGAAGTTGACAGCAACTTTCTTATTATAAATGGGTGTCCCCATTTTTTATTACATAGGTGAATTCTCTGTAAAATTTTATGAATCTTGATATTACTACAGTATACCTAACATTAACCGTTTTTGAGAAAAAAAATATTTAAAATTTTTGAACAAAAACTGCCTGTCAAGAAAATGTGTATAGTCTTAATATCAAATTTAGTGACTACCACATTATTTCAAAAACTAAATTGTTTGAAATTTGTTGTTGTAAAATTTGCTTTTTAGGCTGTACAATTTCTTCCGACAGGCAGATTTTTTCGTTCAAAAATTTAATTTTTTTTCCTCAAAAACGGTTAATGTTAGGTATATACAGGGTGGCCCATCGAAAACGTTCCGCAAGCCATAACGGCCAGGGTAATTTTTTTTTCAGAAAATTCAAAAACACGTCAATTTTGTTTGTGAGGGGGACAACTTTTGTCCCAAAAATGATTGCAAAATCTTCAACCCTCTAAGCGGGGGTGTCATCCCCCAATTTTTTTCAAATGCGAAGGGGGGTCAAGTGGTACCGCAATGAAAAGGGCTTTTTATTCTCTATACTTTCCCGCTTCGTTTTTGAAAATCGGTCGAGTCATTGAGAAAATATGAAGGATTGAAATTTGAAAAGTTTATTTAAACATTTATCAGAGTAACTGATAAGGACTTGATAAGGAATGATAATTCCTTCGACCAATTTGCTGTTTTTTCTTATTATTTCTAGATGTTTACGCATTTTTTCAGTTGCCACAAGGTTGAACGATCAGGTTAGGTAGAGTGTACTTTCTTTTTGAACGGTGTAGTTAATCGGCACAACTGTCGGTACTGGGCTGAGGACAACCCCAGGGTTTTTCACGAGGTGCACATACAAAACCCTCAGAAATTGAAAGTGTGGGCTCGTATTTTTAGAAATTCTATTGTGAGTCCTTTTTTTCTTCCTGGAAATCTAACAGGTGATATGTACTTGGATTTACTGGAAAATACCATCGACCCAGCCCTAACTGACATCGTAGAGAACAATCCTGGGTACGTTGAAGCAGAACTAATATTTCAACAAGACGGTGCACCTCCACATTACTCTCAAAATGTGCGTAATTATTTAAACAATAACTTTCCCGTTCGGTGGATAAGAGTAAGGGGTGCAATTGAGTGGCCTCCCCGGTCACCCGACTTGACTCCTTTAGACTTTTTTCTATGAGGATACATAAAAAGTAAACTGTATAGCACTCCACCCGCCTCATTAGAAGACCTGCGAAGACGAATTATTGATGTTTATCGCGAAGTGACCCCGCAAGTACTTCAGAATGTTCTAGAACGGATTGAAAATAATTTGTTTTACTGTATGGACGTTGACGGGCAACATTTTCAGCATTTGCTTCATTAATAAGATAAGTTTTTTTTAATTAATTCAATTTATGCGTTTTTTGCAAAAAGTACTTTTCAAATTTCAATCTTTCATATTTTCAAAATGACTCGACCGATTTTTAAAAACGAAGTGGGGAAATACAGAGAATAGAAAGTCCTTTTCATTGAGATGTCACTTGACCCCCCTTCCCATTTGAAAAAAGTTGGAGGATGACAACCCCGCTTAGAAGGTTGAAGATTTTGCAATCATTTTTGGGGCAAAAGTTGTCCCCCTCACAAACAAAATTGACGTGTTTTTGGATTTTTTGAAAAAAAATACTCTGGCTGTTATGCCTTGCGGAACGTTTTCGATGGGCCACCCTGTATATCAAAATTCATAAAATTTTACAGAAAATTTATAATAAATAATAGCTCCCGTGTATACCGTTTAACGCCTTGGGAGTAGCAAGGTACAGCTTGCCATACTACAGCCGTTCGGTATACAAGGAAGGTAATGTGGCTAGCACTACGCTCCAACCGCCTATTATTACCTCAGGATTGTGAATCCCAAGTACTCATTTAAGGTTGAGTCGACCTAGGTACCCAAACTATTTTTATTTTAATAGGAATAGTCGGCTGATGAAATGCCGGGTGTGGGATTCGAACCCACTACCTTCAGATTGGTAGACGAGAGCCTGTACCTCTACGCCACCGGGCACCTTACAGAGAATTTAATTATATAATAAAAAACGAGGGCACCCATATAAAATCTGCACACTACCTACGTATTCGTTAATCTTAATTCGTCATAATATAACGAATATTACAATACATTTTAACAAGTCAGATTATGAGCTACATTGAAACTTCGTTAACAAAACGATTGAGAACTGATACAAACCATGATATACGGCTGTGAAACCCTTGTAGCCGGATTTAGTAAGCTGCTATCTAGTAAGCACAAGGTTGCTGATCCGAGTCCAACTCCTAGCATAGGTATTTAGTGTGTGTTGTCTTTGTGTTTGCCTGATTTAGAATTTAAGTTTAGTTTAAGAAATATTGCGAAGAATAAAAATTAGAAAGGTATTTTCAGAATGCCCCTGGCAGCCTAGGCAACGAAAAAGGGAAAAAACTGATATGGAAATAAGAATGCATACCAATGTAACCTATGTAACCAATCTATATAATCTACAAGTAAAATTCATATGGCAAGGAACTGATAACCTAGGAAAATGGACTGAAGAATAATGGACTACACAGCAATATATAAAGCATAAACGAATCAAATATAGTTCATATCAAATAAATTTTTAGTAACGTGATTAAGCTTGACCGTTCAAAATATTCTAATAAAGTTGCGATGAGTTTTTTACGGCTATTCAGCTATCTTGTACATTTCACATTAAAAGAGATTCTAAAAAGAACAATGTTCGACTGCAAGGTCTGCTAGTAAATATTTTTAAGTTTAAAATATCAAAAAATAATATATTTAAACCAAAAACTCGTAATACAAAACTAAAGTGTCAAAACGAATGACAATGTCAGGAAATAAATAAATATGTGTATGTAGCAACTTAACATTTTTTATAGCAGAGCTATCATGTGGATCCCCAGCGGGAAATTTAAATTGAAGTTAACCAACCCGGCGCCGATTATTTTACAAGTTATTCAATACCAGCTAGCCAGTTTTACTAGTTTTCACCAGCTACGCTTATTCCTATATACATGCCAGTAGTGAAAATACTAGTCTTGCTCGTATTTTTAAGCTCCACACTTCGTAATTTTTTTTAACATTCCCAAGTAATTATAATAAATCGACAGGCTGGTTATAAATAGATTGTGGTTTATTTGTAAAAAAGACAGGTTTCAAATTATATGTGTAGATTAATCCTTTTATTATATTTTGACGGTATCGGTCTTCTTTTTTTAACTTAATTACAAGCTACAAGAATACAGTACAATCCTATACTTTACCGGAAAAAACTATCAAGGAAAATGTTTGGGAAATCAATACTGAAATTACCCTTAAGACGTGTATATCCAAAGTGAATGTTGTTGACAATGGACAAACCGATAATGTTGTCGTGCACGTTAACAAGAAAAACATTTCTACGATTGGACGGAAAAATTTTAAGAAATTAATTTTCATAATCGATTTCTATCAGTAAAACAAAGTGTGTTTGTTCGAAATACGAAGAAAAAATTTCCATTGTTAATATATTGGTGCATTTATCTTCATGGAACGATTAAGATTTAATTGTATTTTGAATAACCCTAAAACCATACAAGGATTTTAACACAAAGTTTTCATTAAAAGTGTTGGTTAGGTTGCAATCTATATGTTTAAGCTTAAGAGTATTTTGAGCTGTATTTTAATTTTAAAGTATTGTCCATTTCGTGGAATTTTTGGTTTGATTGTTGTATTGTGGTTACTAATTTGCTTATCATAATTGAACTATATTTTTTTATATTTTTTTGGATTTGCTTAAATATGTTAATCAGTTAAGAAAAAATTCTACGAACTAACTACATCATACATAGTTTAATAATAAAAGACACATTCATAAAAACGATTATCCATCATATTTTATTGACAAATCATTAAACGAAATACAAACCACAAACTATAGAGCCAGAATGCCACAGAAGCCACACACAATAAAAATAATACAAACTATATTTAATATCAATTAAACTTTTAGTTACGTAAATGAGGGCGCGATTTTTAAATTCATTGTTGCCAACCATGTATATTGGGCGCCAGGCTGACTAACTGGAATTTAAATTTCGCGCTGGGGATTCAGGTAGTAGCTCTGCTGTAGAAATGTTAAGTTGCCATATATATTTATTTATTTCCTGACATTGTCATTCATTTTGACACTTTAATTTTGTATTACGAGTTTGTGGTTTAAATAAATAGTGTTGTGATACTTTAAGCTTAAAAATATTTACTAGCAGACCTTGCAGTCGAACATTGTTCTCTTTAGAACCTCTTTTAGTGCGAAGTGTACAAGATAGCTTAATAGCCGTAAAAAATCATCGCAACTTTATTAAAATATTTTGAATGGGAAAGCGGTAGTATTGGCCCTATATGTCCCATAAGTGCTGTTAAGAAGGTGAGTTTTGTTGATGTAAATAATAACTGTTTATATATTTATAACTAATTTATTGTTATTTTTGAGTTTTGAACATTTTTTGTCGATTTTCTTCTAGTGGCGAAAACACCAGAAGTATTTTCAAGAAATGAACTCCCAAGTCACAGAGGTATAGAGAGCTTTTTTAAATCCTTACTAAAATATAAAAAATTAAGTATTTATAGAAAATAGCGATTTCCTCAGATTAAACTGAAATTAAAAAATTCCAATGTAATAATTGAAAAAGTTTACCGTCCATTATCAACCGAAAACCGCTAAATATAAAGTTTATAAATTCGCATAAAGCAATTAAACGATAACAATTAATTTTGCTGTGGTTGCTTTCCCAGATGCGAAAACCTATTTAAAACGAGCAAACTTTTAGGTCGACACGGTCAAAAGTTTCTAAAGAGACTGAAACCATCAGGGAAACAATAATTATTCAATATTTGAAAATAATATTAAATATGTTTAGACCCTAGATCATATCGTCGGCTTTATGACGAAAAGGCGTATCTCGATTTTTGCTACTTTTCAGGAGAGCAATTTAAAGAAAATCACTTACTTTACTTGGCCAATAAATGTAAAGTCTTTAATTTTTTAATAGTGTTTTTGTATTAACACTTAAACGGAGACATTGAGGAAATGTTCTGAAGATAAATTGAGCGTAGATTCTAATAAATAATTTATTTTTAGTTGTTTAATAAAGATAGGCCTTTTTGTTATAATAATAATAAATTTATTTCCGAACGAATAGTATACATACGCCCATGTAAAATAAATTTAAAAATGACGGTAAAGTGTTTTTAATAAGAAAAAAAAATGATACAATATTCACATTATGGAATACTTACAAGAAAATACAATACATACATACAAGAAAAAATCTGAAAATCGCCAAAAAATCAGAAACAAATATTTTTAAATACTTTTATTCGCGTTGGATTAGATCAACTGAAAACAAAGACAATTTTCATACCAGAAGCAAAGACAATAATCAATTAAATACTCTTATCTAGCTTATTTTAATAATATTGTTTTTTATATAAAAAGGCATTTTTTAACTAATATATTTTTAGTAATTTTTTAGTTAATTGAGGGCATTAATACAGGGCATTTAAACTCACGGTCCATATAATAAACACCAAACTAAACAAAAACAAAACATGTTTCTTCATTCGTTTTTTTTATACAAATAACTGTGGAGTAACAGTTTCTGTTTTCCCTGTTCAATGATAACAAACTCGACTTCCATTCTACGTGTTTATGCTGGATGATGATAGGCAAAATTAATAAAATTTTCCAAAAATTGTTAGGGATGACAATGCCAATGGCCTGACAATGATAATGAGATGAAAATTATTGTATTTTTCGGGCAAGTTTTTGGTTCGCTAAAATGTTCTGTCTTTTCAGAGGACCTCACTTTGCGCATGCGTATTAAAAGTTGCACGTATTTCCAAAATAATCACAATTTTTTGTTTACAAAGTACAAATTATTCGTTGTTATGGAAACCAACTTTTCATTGTCATAATCTTGTCATAATCATATGTCAACAAAATTGTATTAATTACTCTTGTATCGATCGCTTTTATATAGTCAAGTATGCAAGTGTGTTTGGTGAGAAGTTAATTTTAAGTTTGTGCAATATTTGTATTTTTCTTTCGTTGGACTTCCTAAATACTCGTAAAAATGACTAGAAAGTGTTTGGTGTGTGGAAGAATATAAAGGTCCTCGAATTATCTTTTCATAGGTAACATAGGCATAACAGTGGCTAAATGTATTTTTTATATAATTTAATTTTTGTGATAGTAAACATTCAATTTGTTGCTCAAATATATGCATTTTACAAATTAAACTTTTAAAATTAATGCTCAAATTTGGTTTGGTTTGGTTGGCTCGACAAGGATAGATAGAGTAAAAGCACCGCGTGTACAACAAAAAAAGAAGATATATGGAAGTCGTTGATATGTTTGCGACAGTTTCCATAGTGATTTACTTATCCCCGTAAGTATATATGATCTAGGGTTTAGACTATACAGATTATTGATAGAAATACTACCTATTATTGATAGAAATATTTGTACGTTAGTGGAGGGTGTAGCTTTGTAAAAAGCTCTGTATAACCACTGGATAATTACTATTCGACTTTTTAAATGTTTATTAGCCCTAAAACTATAATAAAAAATTAGAAGTATTTATTTTAGAAATATCTACGGCCAAAAATAAGAAAAGCACGAAATTGGATAGGATTTTTTCTGTTTCCATTTTTTGTAAATGTAAATAATTAAGTTACTGAGGTTACTTAATTATTGTGCATCCATGTGATAAAACATTTGATGCCTTGACATAGAGTACCAGGTAGTTATAGAGCATAATATATTAACATTAATTAAGACAAGCATTGCCGGAGTCAAGCCAATGAGTCAAGGAAGATTTCGATAGACGACATCTAGAAAATAACAGAATATTTCATTTACCTGTGAATTAACATGTCAGTGTCAAGAAAGTGTTCATTCAAGGATCGTTAGTGCAGCGAGTTTCCAATACAATTTTACTATCTAAGAGGATGAATTTCTAATAATCCCATTGTCTAGCTAATAAACTAATGCCATGATTCATATGTATAAACTGTCCTCTAATTTTCCTCTTATACAAATAAAATCTAACGAACACATTTAATTTATTACAACACATTACGGACAATGACAAATAATTGACTTCTGAAGGTATTGTGTGCTAGGTACTTAGGTTAAAGAGGGTTTAAACAATATAAAAATACTTCATAAATAATCTGCATAACTACCTTTCATTTAAAAAAAAACGTGAAAATTGGTAAAGCGGTAGCCGCAGGATGGATGGGACAAAAAAAACCTTTGAGCTTTTATATATGGATATGGATTGTGGGTTTACATGCATCTGTCATAAGTTGTCTGTCATTAATGCTGTTGCATTTTTATTAGTTTATTTCAAAACCGACGTATTACGATGAAGCATGGTTGCATATAAACTCACATTTATACTTAACATTAAAATTCGCTTTTCATAATTCGCAATTATATGAACTACACTTTATTGCTATTTTGAAATATTATCTTTAATAAAATAGATTAAAACATAAATGTGATATTTCAAGTTTAGACAGTTAGAATACTCTTGGAGAGATACGTCTCAGTAATTATCTATTAAAAGGTCTCTGTTACTGGATGATATGATACTTTCGACGTCACACTTCGCAGTTAAATTTTTGGTTAAATTGAGTAATATTTGAAATTTGAACTGTCAAACCTCAAAATATTGGAGTAACGTTAATTCGTTACCATAGAAATCAGTCAAAATCCTGTATTTTTGACGTCTTCAAAAAGAACTGATAATATTCTACTTAGTTTTTTTTATAAAGTATCTTACGAGTTATGATCATTCACAATGTTAAAAGTATCTAATTCAAATAAATAGAATATCCTAGCACCAGCTTGCAGTAATCAGTTGTATCAGGAAAAACCTAGGTACTAATTAGCTTACAAAACAATACATTTTTACTTCTAACTACAGTTTATTTTGACAAATGATAATCAAAGACCATTATTCGCAAATGCGCAATAGCGTTTTCAATTATAATTAGTAGAAGAAGATAAAAGATCGTTAATTTTTCTACTAATTGAAAAATACTACTAATTTTGCCATTCTGAATGCTTACATTAAAACTAGAAGAACAAACATCTAAGCTAATTGAGACCACTAATTTATAGCACTAATTTTGAGGTTCTGAATGCAGCTTTAGATTAAACGATAAGTTTTATCAATTTTCAAACCAAAATTAAATTAAAAAATACCAAGGCAATAATTAAAAAAAGTTTACCTTTCATTATTAACCTAACTCTACCAAACAAAACCCTTCAAAATTTTGATAAAGCAATAAAAGGATTATAATTAATTTACCGGGGTAGTAGCTTTTGCAGGTGCGAAACCGTATTTAAGGCAGCCAAGAATTTAAGAACTTTTGAGCGTGGTGGAAAAGTTTCTAATAGAGTTTAAGAGGACCAAAGCCCTCAAAAAGCTAATCATCTCTGTATAATCTCCGTCTTTTTCTTTTTCCGAATTAAGGAAGTGATTTAAAGACTCAAGCTGTTGCGGCTTGTAAAGTATTGGCTTGGTTAAATATGAAGAGAGAAATATAAAGAAAAATAAATAATGGCGTAACAGTTCTATTACTGCTAGTATGGATTTTTTTATTTGTAGGGGTTTAAAAGTTTGTTCAGTAAAGCATACTATCAAGTTATACCGGGTGCGTCTCAAAAGTCGTTCACTCCTATAACTGTTTTACTTTTTCAGATAAAAAAACCGAGATTTGGTATGTTAGTATACGAGTATAACATAAATTAGGATTGATTGACGTATTCAATTGTTTTTGGTCACTTCCTGTTTCACCGGAAATTACTACAACTTTTGATTTTTAAATAGCACCCTCCGTATTTTTTTACTTTATTCGATAGAAAATGTCACTTTGAATAGAACGACATATCATATGTCAACTTTTGACATTTTCGCATATGATTTATTTGAAATTATAACATGCGGTTTATAACAAAAATTTGACTCGAAATACCGTGTGTGGTAGTGGTAGAAATAAAGTGTGTGGTATCAAATTATTCGTAAAAAAATGCTTTTTCCAAATATGCTAATGAGCCACCCTCGTTCCGTTTGAAAAAATTGCGATATGATTGAAAATACTATTTGGGCATCTTTTAACCGGCCAGGACAAGAAACTAAAAAGATTAAACGATCAAATCTATTTTTCCAAGGCCCCTTGATCAAAAAATAGGAAGTGAAATAGGAAGTGACCAAAAACAAATGAATACAGTCAATCAATCCTAATTTAGGTCATTTGCTACCATACCAAGTCTCGTTTTTTTATCTGAAAAAATAAAAAAAAGGTATAGGGGTGAGCCAGTTTTCAGACGCACCCGGTATATTGTATTCTTGATTGTCTACAGCAATAAATCTCGTGACAAGCTTTTATATCATATAAATTCTGTAAGATAATAAAGTGATGGATTTAATTTAAATCTAATTTTCTTCTTCTGGGTTAAATAAAAGGTTAGTTTTAAACATTTTTTTTAATTTGTAATTTTTAAGATTTGTGTTTGAAAAATCAAACAAAAGATGGCCATACATTACTAACATTATTTTCATTCTAAAGATACATGTAAGAACATGTACAATCTAAAAGAAGCTTTTCTAATCTAATAAAATATAAATAAATATATTGCACAAGTACCTATAGATAGTAGTAATATAGCTACAATTTTGTCTAAAAACAATCTTAATAAAATAAAAATATCTCATATACAACGCATTTTAGCGCCAACATAATTCTAATTCATAAGAAAGGCAGCAAATAGACATCAGAAACTATAGACAAATAAGCGGCTTCAGTACGATTGATCAGCCGAACAAAAGAATACGAACTTCAACTGGCCATAGCCTTTATAGACTTTGAGAAGAATTTCGACTCGATATATCCTAAGGCAATAATAGAAGTGCTAGCGAAAGAAGGTATTGATAGGCCTTGTATAGAAACTCTCGCCAATATATACAAAGAAGCCAAAGCAAGAATAATGATATATAAAACAACCCCAGAGTTCCCAACTGGGAAAGAAGTACGACAGGGAGACGCGATATTACCAAAGTTGTTTATAGCAACACTAGATGAAATCTTCTGTCAACCGGACTGGACCAACAAAGGATTAAAAATAGATGGAGAATATCTTAACCATCTAAGATTCGCTGACGATATAGTCATAACTGCCAATAGAAAAAGCTCCTGAAGAACTACAAGCACAAATTAATGAACTAAATACAGCCAGCAATAAAGTGGGCCTCAAAATGAATTTAGCAAAAACTAAAGTAATATACAACAAACTAATGGAAAGAAAATACATTGTAATGGGACAACTAATACACAGCTCGGGATCTCTACTACCAGAAATCAACAGAAGAATTAAGTTAGCTTGGAGTACTTATAGAAGAAACTCAATCGTATTTAAATCTAGAATGCCACTCTATCTAAAGAAGAAAACATTCGACCAATATGTACTGCCAGTCATGACTCATGGCCTATGCATGCGAAACCTGAACACTTAAAACGGATATCATAAGGAAACTGCAGGTCGCACAACGCTCAATGCCACTCAATGGAACAAAATATGATGGTTATAACCAAGAAAGACCGTAAAAGAATAGAGTGGATACGACAAAAGACACTGGTAATATATGTCCTCCACAGGGTCAAATCCCTCAAATGGCAATGGGCAGGACACTTGGCAAGAAGAACTGACAACAGATGAACCACAAAAATTACAGCATGGTACCCACGAGGAATTAAAAGACTTGGACAACTTGAGCCCGCATAGCCAATAATAGAAAACAATGGACCCAGCTACAAAGATAGTATATAAATATCTGAGGGAGGCTACACCATAATTGGAAATGGTTGAATAAGCTAAAAATGATGATGATGATGATAAGACGTATTTTAAGCTCTTTGGTCTGGTATCAACTCTTATTAGGTATCAACTGTAATTAGATAGTATTTGTTAATATAAAGTTTGATTTTATGTAATGGGATTCTATCAACAAATCAATGTAGATTTTCCTTTAAAAAGCACAAATAATTTTGTGATTTTACTATATTGAGAGAGTATTGGCAATACACCCTGTTTTGGCAGTAACAAATATTTCATTAAATATTTTTTCAATCTGTCTTTAATGCCATTGATTTTTCTCCATCAGATTTATTGTATTCGACCAATCAAAATTTGCCAAAAAATTTTCCATTATATTTCTATCTATAAAACAGTAGCTCAAATTGCAATGTGCGTGAGTCCGCACATTTGAACTTTGAACGGCTTTTATTTAATCCTCTTTACCGCCATGCGAAATCCCGATAATATTCTGAATAGGAATTTACGTACTCCATTCAGAGCGCTGTCATTGTCACATCGATATGAATGTTATCGATGCGATGTGGGGAATGCCGTAGCAGCCGCATTTGATTTTTCGAATACCGTCAAATTGCATCACAACGAATGCGTTTTGCCTACTAAACGTGGGGGCGAAAAGCCGTTTCAATTTATACTCTTCACTAGAGACGTTGAAGTAGCTGAGATTTATATTTCTGTATTTGGATTATTTTCTACTCATATATTAAAAAATTGTTTAGAAAAGTTTATTAAAAAGAGTACAAAAGTTATTATAGACAGTTGGATTCCTTTCTCAATTATTTCAATTCACAAAATGAAACCAAATTGATGACATGAGCTTCATTCAGAATGTCCCCTGTCGTTTTTGTCAAAAACCGAAATCTCTCAGATCGTAACTAAAATATTCTTACTGATAGTTCATTTTATGTAGAATTGACTGCCGCAAACCATTTTCCGATATCTCTATCATATCTCCAATTATTTGAGAAAATCTACAGAAGAAATATGTTTTTCTTTTTTCCGAAATATTTAACACAAAATATCTCTGGAACAAAAAGTGTCAATCTCAAAAACGATACGGTTTTGTAAAGTACACATTCAGCACTACAACATATTACCAAATAAGCAAAATCGATTTTCCAAAATTTTTCGAAAAACATCCTCGTCCAAAAAAACTAAAATATTCTTACTGATAGTTCATTTTATGTAGAATTGACTGCCGCAAACCGTTTTCCGATATCTCTAACAGTTCTCGAGTTATTTGATTTGGTTTGGTTTGGTGAAACTAGTAAAAAAAACTAGTAAATATATTTTTTCTATCATTAACTATTCCCAAGTTACAGCTTACGCCCTCTATTATTGCACCATCTTGTAATACAGAATATACTGTACAATTTTCCTTACATCAAACAAAAGTGATAAACATCTTTTATTTAAAAAAACCACAAATGTAACAGACCACAAAAAATGTCAACCAAAGCGTTAATATCTTAACCGAAACCAAAAAATTCCTATTTATCATGAATTTCATGTTTGACATGTTGTGCAGTGATGGAACGCTGCGCGCACTGACCTGTGCAGCCGGCAAATGTCAGAGATGCGGGCATAAACGAGGTTTAACTAATCAAGTTACTGTCGTCCTCGTTGCGATTCCGTTCGTTCCCCAGCATCGTTGTTTGTGACAGATGAGTTGCATACAAAATAATTTCAAACAGAGGAATGTAACGTAGAAGAAGCTAGTATTTTCGAAATTATTTGTATTTTTTATACTGTAGTTTTAATGATTAATAAGGAATTCAAATAAACTCGCAATCAGCTTGTCTTGATTCAGTAAATCTCCGTATTATAGGAAAGGCTAAAAAAAATTCTTAAAAATATTTGAAATGCACACTAAAACACTAGAAGGCTGAACACCTTAAAAGAATATGTTTCAACATTACACCGCCGACATTAAAAGGGGGATGTAGAAGAATGTAGAATGTTTAGGAGGGGAGTTAGTCACCGCGACCTTACAGATCTATTGTGTGTTCCCCTTTCTTGAGTTATAACGAGTTATAACACATCATACAGTCTCAAGGCTTTAACAAAAGCCAGTATCTGAGACGGCTCCACAGAGGCCAGCTCTCCATCCTTGACATCAGCCGTACCAAAGTTCATGGCACGAATGGTCGTCGTCTCGGCGCACTCAGTGATGAGGTGTTCTGGTGTTTCCCCATATTGCCCACAGAATCTGCATTCGCCGTTGTTTCTCAGCTTCAGATTACTGAGGTGTTCGTTGAGGAGACAGTGTTCTGTTAGAAACCCCGTGACAATCCGAAGATTGTTTTTACTTAAATCAAGGAAAACCTCTGATTTTTCTCGGTCGTAGGTTCTGAGGAACTTTTTCGAGTGTCTTAGACCGTTGGAGGACACCCATTCCAAGTTACGGATGGAGTCTTTCAGATTCTTCAGTTCCGCTTTCAGTTGGTTCCCGTTTGGAAAACAGAACGGTTCTGGTGCAGTTAGTGGAGTGTTCGCTCCTTTCCTAGCTAGATCATTTGCTTTTTCATTGCCTTCTATCCCTTGGTGAGCAGGCACCCAGAGTAGGAGGACTTTATTTTCTTTGCCTAATTTGTTCAGCTTCTCTAGGCATTCATTGACTAACTTCCAATTTGATGGTTACTGAGTTGATCGCGTTATGTGCTGATTGACTATCGGATAGGATGGCAATTTCCTGTTTTCGATAGTTCCTATCTAAGATAAATTGTACGCATCTTTCGATAGCGTAAAAATATATGATGTCTTACTGAATAGCAAAATAACCAAAATTATTTATTACTATAGCTCAAATCTTAATTTCAATAAACCGTACATAAACAGATAAGTAACGAGACGTGATATAAATTCTAATTTTGCAGGCAATTTATACTCGCAAAACGAAAAATTATGAACGACTGGCTTATTAATAATTTCAAAGTGGAAAATTTGTCTACATGTTCGATAACACGACCATATGGTTCGCCTAGATCAGTTTTTCCTTATGACAGAGTAATTCGTTTGGCGAGAGCACGTTAAGCGCGAACCATTTGTCAAGTGCAACAGCGGATCGCGTTTATAGTGAAAAGTGGCGATATAGGAGAAATGGGCGAAATTTTTGGCAATGCGCTCCAGAGAAAATCGTAAATATTTATCTAAATACTTAGTCGGGTTTAATTATATCGTACGTTTTCAAAATAAACATATAAAACTTTTGAATCATGCCGGGAAAATAGCTATTTGGTGATTGGCAACTTTAAATAATAATATTAATAAAATCTACTATATTGAGTGAGAAGTAATTAAAGTATGTTTTTTCCTTAAATTTTTATTTTCTTTATGAATTTTCTTTCATACGTATTATTTCTCTTGTTTTGATATTTCCGAACTTGTTTTTGTTAAGACGCTTCTTAAAGTAGTTCCGTGACTCACCAATGAGTCTCTTGAAATTTAAGATATTCTTGTCGAGGGATTTCTTAGAGTAAACAAATGTATCAAATCCGTTTTAATATTATTTAGTTTAACCGTTGATTCAAAGAATTGGGAAGATACGCAACCTAACAAATTCAATACAAGGCTGCCTTGATTTACCCTCACGTCTTAAGTGCTGCACGGTAGAGCTTAATTGCGGATTAATGCGTAGTTCTGGCAATACTGTCTCCGGCAACCACCAACTCTGTCGACTGAAAGAAGAACTACGGTACAGTATTCTTTATCCGCTGCGCTGTAAATGACTATCAGCGCGCAGCGGCGCAGAGCCAAACTAAATCTCGGACAGGTTTTGTTCCACGAAATCGCCCATAAGGTTGCGCATTTCCTTATTTCTTCAATCGACGGTTTAACATTGAGAAACGTTTGGTCACTTCATATGCTGTTTACTCGATGACATAATCTTTATAGATTACTAGCGTGTACCAGCGACTTCGTTCGCGTCGAATTAATCATTTGTAATGGTGATGATAAAGCAAAGCAAGAATTTCCATTAACATACAAACTGGATAAAATTTTCTCGCATTTATGTTAGCCTGAGAAAAAACAATATGGCGATATTATTATATAACTTGATAATATTCGAGGGGTAGTTTCATCTCGTTGGAGTTTGACTTTCGAAAAATCCGTGTGCCAAAAATAAGCTTTTTACGTCAAGCAATTTAAGCAGAATCGTGGTTAAGAAATTATCCAACTTTTTGGAAAACCCTGTATGATTTTTTAAAAAATTTCAAAATATGTAAAAAAACCAAATAAATTATGCTTGTCCAAGCGTTTTCACCCTCTTGGAATTTGAGATTCGAGAAATCCCTCCTTATCGAACCTCTACACCCCACAGTCAATCCTTTTGCCAAAAATCAGCTTTAAACGTCAAGCAGTTTAAGTAGAATCGTGATTACTCAATGGTCATATTTTATGAAACACCCTGTATAAATTTATAAAGAATATTAAAATATGTAAAACAACAAAATAAAATATACGTGTTTAAGAGTTTTTCCGAAAACTTGACCGTTTTTTAAATAAAAAATATTGTAATATTTGAGGAGTGGTTTCACCCTCTTGGAACTGGAATTTCGAAAAATCCCTTCTTATCGAACCTCTACACCCTAGAATCAACCTGTATGCCAAAATTGAGCTTCTTACGTTGAGTGGTTTGAGCAGGATCGTGAGTAATCAGCATGTCAGTCACTTAAGGATTTTATGTATTAGTATAGATTCCTAGTTTGGTTTCATGATAATGGTAATATCTTCTTTTTCTGGTGCCGTCCGCTTCAGTAGCGTGTTAGCGTTCACATGTTCACGAGTCGCGATCTTCTCTGGGAACGATATAAAGTGTGCCCTCCTCAGTTCTTCTAAGTATCGTAGCAGCATCCGCAATATTACACCATTCACGGATATTGCAAAGCCATGAATGCTGTTTCCGGCCTGGTCTTCTTTCTTCTTCTTCCTTCGATCTTTCCCATAAGTATTTATTTTAGAACGGTGTACCTAGGACCTAATGGTAATATATCCACTGTTTTTCTTTACTAATACGAACTGATACATTTCCTTTTCAGAAAAACTTAGTTCATTCTTTATCTGATAAAGAGGAATAGTTAAAGAATATTTTTTCCTCAGGTCTTCTATATTTTCTTTCTTTCACACAGATTTTATGTTCGTTAAGGTATTAGAGGCATTTAGAGGAAAACAAAATAACAGCATTTTTTTGTTCTTCTTCGCACAATAAACACATAGGAACTAAAAGTTCAAGTAATTTAGCTGCAAGTTTCTTAAAAAATCGCCAAAATCGGTCAATTAGAAAAAATATATGTACTGATATTTGAAGTACATGAAAATTTTAAGGTTCCAGTTTTTTTGCGACGGTTTGATGGACGAAATTGAAGCATTTCCTCTTTTGCAAAAAGTCGACCCAGTGACGATCCAGCGAATTTTTAGATAAATTAGATATTTTGATTGAATTAAGTAAATATGAACTTAATTACTTTCGCAAATGAAAGTAAAGTAAATATTTCAGTTAACGTCTCCTTTTTGCTGCCAGGGCTAATCTGGACGGGGCCTACTTTGTTTACGCGGAATCCGAACCGCGGTCCTCGGCCATATCATGGTCAAAGGCTTACCGACTTAGGAAGTGTCTAAATCCACTCTTACTCACGAGATATCCGATCTCATCCAGCCTGGAACCGGCGGGAATGAGCAGTGCGTATCAATAGATTTTACACTTTTCCCTTGAGCAACAGCACGATACAGAGTTTCGAACCGGTCACCCGTCCATCCACCAGTATCGCCTTACGTCGCTTAACATACGAGGCGTTTCGGAGAAAATAAGGATAGGAAAACAATATAACATACGAACGAACATCTTTCAAAACACAAAATATACTTAGATCCATGTTAACATACACTAAACCAACGAACACTGGACAACAAAAAATGTAATATACAAAATACCATGTGAATGTGATGAATGTTATATTGGTGAAACATCTAGATCCTTAAATGTTCGAATTAAAGAACCTAAAGATTATTTAAGAAAGGGCGACTTTCACAAATCTAAGATTTCTCAGCTTTCATGGGCACAGAATATATTTTAACAATGCAAAAATTATTATAATGAAGCGATAGCGTCTAAAAGGAAAATAAAAGAGGCTTTTTTAATACAATCTAGTAAAAATAAATGTATTGCTCATGCATTGGTAGATATTAGTAATGTATGACAATAGCTTCTTTGACTTTAAAGAACATAACATAAATAAACATAACATACGTATAAATTAAAAACAAATTAAAAATAATCATACAGAAAGTTTGAAGCTTTTTGGTTTTACGTTATTAAGTAATTGTTACATATTAGGTAGTAATTGTTAATTTTGAAGTTTAACTTGATATAATACAATTTTAACAGAACGTCAACGGTTTTTGTAGACGTATCTGTTTTAAAAAAGTGTTCTCGAATAAGTTGCATTTAGATATTTTAAATAGTTCTTCCTTTGTTCTTTCTATTTTTTTTTGCTTCCGACGACGGAAAGAGATATACTTTTCGAAACGTTAAGAATTTTTTTGTACGTTAGGCAAATTTGTTTATTAGTAAGCCACTGCTGACAATTAGTCTCCGTTGGATTAACGCCAGCAGTGTTTACACAAAATCACTATTTCATTTTGTAGATTTTCTTACAGTGTCAAAATATCCATAGGACTTTTTGAAGTGCCCAAATGCTTTGCTGGCGTAATTTCCAGAGATTGCTGTAAGATTTTTGCTGGCGTATTAATTGCACTGCTTCACCTACTAAACGTTAAATTCTCCTTTACACGGGAAACGGCTCTTAAGGGGCGGTTAACAAGTTAAAATTATATTTGCCTTTATGAGCGGCGCTAGGGCTTTCAAGGTGCAATGTGAACGCATTCTGACACGTTGCAGGTGGAGCAGTCGCTACAAACTAAACAAAGTTAAGGCGCAGACATGTATGTAAATTAACGAGGCACTCTCTAGAGGAAAATACTTTAGAAAAATATACAAAAAATATACAAAACGTGTTCATTAGTTTCAGCGTGATGCACGTAAAGTGCTTTTTTACTAGGATACTTATTATAATTAAATGTTAATTTATTGTAGATTTTTTTTATTTAATTTCAAAAAGTGCAACGAATTTTATACTTAATTCTATACTAATAAAGCATTAC
This sequence comes from Sitophilus oryzae, assembly GCF_002938485.1. Taxonomy (NCBI): domain Eukaryota; kingdom Metazoa; phylum Arthropoda; class Insecta; order Coleoptera; family Curculionidae; genus Sitophilus; species Sitophilus oryzae. The sequence goes on from NW_022145830.1 coordinate 249,858, forward strand.
TTATTCTGATTATAGAGTACTTTTTTCAAAAGCAATCTTCTTCTTCTTCTACTTATTTGTGATATGCCGATATGTTAGTTTTAAGGTTTTCTCTGTATGAGTTCTTGAAAGTTGGACTACCTACTAACTGTCTTTCCATCTTTTTGGAGGTCTTCCAGGCTGTCTTTTACCCCTCTTTCCAAGATTGTAGACCGATTTGACGACGATTTATTTATATTTCTCTCAAATTTTATTAGTAGACAGAGAGCGCATGAGACAGCTGCTGTTTCTTGACCTTTTTGCTGCTTTTTGCCGTTTAGGGAATATCATAAAATGTCATAAATCAAGGGTCAGCGAAATTCTACGCTGAATGCAGCGGCTGTGTTCCCTGAACGCGCCCATTGTATATAAAGTATTAATATTTTGAAATTTATTGAAAAGTAAGATTATTTTTTAATGTTTAACCAGAGCATATAACTTAACAGGGACTCATTTTACATAAATAATAATAATATAGCCTTTATTAAAGAAAGCAAATTATACAATGCGCAATTATAAGATTACAAAATAAAAAAAGTAAGTCTGGCTCAAGTGCTCTTCTACTTAACCCTCGTACCTCAAAAACAAGAGTATAGCGCTTAACCAATAAAATAATTTAATTAATGAAAAAATGACATCTAGATCTTGAAATTCAAAAACATACACACACACACAGGCGTGCGTCCAATTTTCACCGAAAGACAAAACTCACATCCAAGAAGGATATAGGTATGCGCAAGCAGTTAGAACAGAACATATTCCATTGCTGACCAGAAAATACCACTTTAACTTGTATTTTAATTTATTAATGTTATAAATTTTAAATTTATCTAGCATGTTATTCATCAGTTTAATAGCATTATAAATGAAAGAACGTGTAAAAATTGATGTTATATATTTTGGAAGCGTTAACCTATTCTCATAGATAAATGAAACAAGTTTAGATTGGAAAGTGCCCATAAGGACAATGTAAACACTATTTGGCGCTATTCTTGCAACGGTTGCGACCCAAAGCTTTTGAAAATTTCGAAGCGGTTCGGCTTTTTCCGGAATTATATCGCCAAATATTGTTTATTCAAATTTATTATTACTTCTTTTCTTTTAATTTTATAATAATAATTTTATAAAACGGTAACAAGAATTTTGTACTTTTTGAATTCTCCCCTGGTCCACAGTATCGAGGCACGGTGAAAAAATAAAACTACAACAATTGAAATGCGACAGGAGGGAATATCAACAGAAACAGAAATATTTGCATTTTTCGGGGTTAAATGGCTGCACAAAAACAATGCATCTCGATCTGGAATTCAACAGCAAACTTTGATTCGAAGTGGTTCGTGTTGAATACAAAAATTTAGGGATTTAAATATTCTATTCGGTTGGTATTGAGTAAACACGTCATTTGCTCACAGTGTACAGAATGGTCCAAGAAATGCATGTGCAAAATTTCTAGTCAAATTTTAACAGAAAGAGAGAAAATATTTTTTCGTAAAAAGTCTCGTGTCCAATACCGGGTGCATTCCAAAAGGGGCTCCCCCTATAACTTTTTATTTTTTTTTAAGTAAAAACACGAGATTTGGTATTCTAGTATATGACACAAATTACGATTGATTGACGTATACAATTCTTTTCTGTCACTTCCTGTTTCACCGGAAATGACTACAACTTTTGATTTTAAAATGGCACCCTCGGTATTTTTTTTACTTTATTCGATCGAAAATGACACTCTGAATAGAATGACATATCATATGCCAACTATAGACGTTTTTGCATATGGTTTATCTGAATTTGTAAGATCCGGTTCATAACGAAAATTTGACTCGAAATACCAAGTGTAGGTACTAAATTATTCAGAAAATAATGCTTTTTCCAAATATGCTAATGAGCCACCCTCGACACACTCCATTTGAAAAAATTGAGATATGATTAAAAATACGATTTGGTTTCTTTTAACCGGCCATCGGCCAGTACGAAAAACATTAGACGCTCAAATCTATTTTTCCAAGGCTCTTTGATTAAAAATTAGTGTTTTTAACACAGCCATGGCACTCGATCTAGATTGAAATTTAAAATACGATTTTTTTAAAGCAAGAATGTCATAAGTTGACATATGATATGCCATTCTATTCAGAGTGTAATTTTCTATGGAATAAAGTAAAAAAATGAGGGTGCCATTTAAAAATCAAAAGTTGTACCTATTTCCGGTGAAACAGGAAGCGACTGAAAACAATTGAATACATCAATCAATTCTCATTTAAGTCATATACTAACATACCAAATCTCATTTTTTTTATCTGAAAAAATAATAAAGTTATAGGGGTGAGCAACTTTTGAGACGCACCCGGTATACAATCTTTAATTTTCATTTATTTAATTTTTGTTATCTATATCTTTCTTTCGTAAAAAATTATTTATGCTGTTGCTGCGGTAATTTAGCCAGTTTGGTAAATTTAAAATATCATAATGATATATCAAAATATTTAATGTTCATGATTTTTATAATATTGAGTAAGTATATAGACGACGTAATAATTAAATAAATACAAAATTCTTTATGGAAAAAGTAAACCTTTGTATTCTATTTTTCTTCTGTAATTTCTTCCATTACTGTTTCTATTATTACACTTACTGCCAAAAAAAGTCTGTTTTCTTCGCCACAATACAAAGTTTAATTAACCAACCGCTTGTTAAGGTTACCAACTTCCGTAAATTGCACACCTTGCCGGTGACTCCGAATTGTTATTATGAAGCCAATTTGAGGCACAAACACACTTCCCTAATTAAATGCCTGCTACTTCAATAAACACACACACGTACACAAACCCCGGGCACTTGGGCCCATGTTCCCTATATCGGCCCTAAACAGCCCCTATAACTCGAGTAATAGCTGTGATTGGTCGGTAATGAGATTACAGTAAAGACATAACTTGAGTTACCCGGACACCGGTTGTGTACACATATCTGATATTATTATGGTTAAATTAAGCAAGGTGATTCAATTAATATTAAGGGAATTTAACAGGCGTGTCAACAACTTTCCTAATGACAACCTCCTTGATGATAATTTTTTATACCAATGTCAAATGTCACTGTAATTGTTATAAAGTAAACTTTAGATCAGTAAAGACATTTTATATTAGAAGTGTATTAATTAATATATTTTTTCAGAAAAAAGATATATTATCTAATACACTTCCCAATCAATTACCAAAAATATATAAAAATATATCACACATGGTGTCTCTTTAAGCCTGGACGCTCACAGAAAGAAAAGGTTATGTTTTTACAAAAATATAAAATAACTAGCGTGTACCCGCGACTTTGTTCGTGTCGAATTAATTATTTGTAATGGTATGATGATAAAGCAAAGCAAGAATTTCCATTAACATACAAACTGGATAAAATTTTCTCACATTTATGTCAGCATGAGAAAAAACAATCGAGAAACCCCTCCTTATCGAACCTCTACACCCCGCAGTCAATCCGTTTGCCCAAAATCAGCTTTAAACGTCAAGCAGTTTAAGCAGAATCGTAACTACTCAATAGTCATATTTTATAAAATACCCTGTATCAATTTTTAAAAAATCTTAAAATATGTAAAACAACAAAATAAAATATACGTGTTTAAGAGTTTTTCCGTAAAACTCAACGGTTTTTAAATAAAAAATATTCTAATATTTGAGGGGTGGTTTCACGCCCTTAGAATTCGAGTTTTGAAAAAGCTCTTCTTATCGAACCTCTACACCCTAAAGTTAATTCGTTTTCCAAAAAACAGCTTTTTACGTCAAGCGCTTTAAGCAGGATCGTGATTAGGTAATCAATGACCAGATTTTTGGAAACACCCTGTATACATTGTTAAAAAATCTTAAAATATGTAAAAAACAAAATAAAATATATGTGTTTAAGCGTTTTTCGGAAACCTGACCGTTTTTTAAATAAAAAAATATTGTAATATTTGAGGGGCGGTTTTAGCCCCTTGGAACTGGAATTTCGAAAAATCCTTTCTTATCGAACCTCTACACCATAGAATAACTAACTAAAAGAAATGAAAACTCCTATGTTAAAGCCTGGAAACACGCGCTCGACGCGATCCAAGCGGGCTACTGGCAGAACTAAAAGTTCGCGCCATATTTTTAAATGGACCTTTACTGCCAGTTCATAAGTTTTTTACTTATATTTGGTAATTTCAATCTAGATTATGAACTTATTTGTAACAAAACATTTTACAAAATAAAAATAATGTATTTTGATACAAATAAATTAATAATCTAGGTTGAAATTGTCCCTGAAATTAGAACAAAACACGAAAAATTTGTAACTTGATATTTTATTATAACATTGTTAATAAAATTACATATAACACATTCAACACTATACAAGTATATATAAAAGTTATCAGAATTTATACCGTATGATCGAAAAAAAATGGCGTCCAGTTGGCTGGGAAATGACGATCGATGACATTTCCCATATAAATTTACATATAAAATGAGAGCGATCTTCATTTCACAGCCAACTGGACGCCGTTTTTTCTCGATCATACGGTACAATCACTTATAAGTAATTATAAAAAAGGTTGTAAATTATAAATAAATAATTCATTATATAAAAGACATATAGTTACCGTGAATATAATTTGGTATAACTTTAATATCAACTTTAATGACCTATTCAAATAGAAACATCTTACAATTTACATTATATAATACACAAAGCCAAGGGACAAAATTGTTATTAAATCTATTCTCGATGACTCGAAGCATTTTTTTTTCAAATAAAACAGGACATATAGGGCTTATAAATAATACAAGGGTATAGAAAATATATAAATAAGTAAATACAAATATATTTTCAACCTAATGATTAATGATTATACTCGTTTAAATAAATAAATGATCTTTTTAAAATTACTTGTTTGTCTTTGCAAATTTGTATATTTAATATTTATCTAAAAGCGTACACTTACATAAATTACTGCACAACCTTTAAAATTAAGCTTTTAATATGTTATACAAATTCTTGATTCGATATAAATACACTTAAATAAAACTTTAAAATTAATGATCTTCCAAATTTCTGAGACAGCCATTTTGTTGAAAGAATTTGTTTTGATTATGAGAAATTTCATAAAAATTATCACAGGGATTAATTAATCTTATATATTAAACTACTTGGCTTTTAAATTTCACAATCCTATCGTCCAAAATACTCTAAATTCGCAAAAATCCGTAAAATATTCCCATAAAAACAAATCACAATTCACTTCCACTTCACAGAAACTGACAGACATTGCCAAATATGGAATGACGTTTATTTTCAATTTATTTTACTGATCTAACTGATCCGGGTCACTTAGAAATTAAATTTTTATTAAATTATTTAATTATAATTGTTTCTGGCGAAAGCAACTTCATATCAATGTTTATTCATAGGGTAACAAAGCACATCACTGTTAAATTATCAACATTTTATATAAATATTTATATTTTTCAACTACTCCAACTACTCCAATTACTCCACAGTGAATCAAACGAATTGTTAATTAAACTATACTCTGTGGATGGCTTGATAAAATCATGATGAAATTAAAGTCCCTAGATGAATATCTAGGGACTTTAGATGAAATTTCTACGCAGCGCCATCTATCCCTCTACTGGCAGAAATTCCGCCGTGTTTCCAAAATTCAAATGGCAGTTTCATCCGCCTGCTCTACACCCTAGAATCAACCTGTATGCCAAAATTGAGCTTCTTACGTTGAGTGGTTTGAGCAGGATCGTGATTAATGTGTGAGTCAGTCACTTAAGGATTTTATATATTAGTATAGATAATAAAAAGGAAAATGGTTAAAAAAATGGTTAGCAAAGGCTAGAAGAAATGGTTAGCAAAACGCGAGTCCAGTGCAAAAGTAAAGTGTTTTGGTGTATTGTGGTAAATTAGTGTTTTATTTTGCTGTTGTAACACCAAATTTTCCAACCCTCAACTAAAAGTTATTTTTTGTTGATTTACTTGATAGCCAAAAACAATACGTTTTTATTTACTCCTAACTATGAAATTATCATTTCCGAACCTTTTTTATTTTCTGTCAATTAATCTGTCATAAAACTAAATTTATTTGGTGTGCGGTGGCAATTTATATCATATTTATACACAGCACGACTATATTTTATTACCAAACATAAAAATTTAATGTCAATAGACTTAATATTGCCTGTTATCATTTATTGCTTTAAAACACTATAGCCTAATAGAGGTTATATGAATTAGATGATGTGTTTAATAGTACCATACGATCGAAAAAAAAATAACGTCGAAGATGGCTTTGGAATGAAGATCGCTGTCATTTTACATAGGTTAGGTTAGGTTAGGTTGCTGGGGTTAGGGATCATATTTGATCCCTCACTCGGAGGCCTTGGGCCCATTGCGATACCCCTGTATTGTTGTACCAAACCTTCCTCACATTCTTTCTTTGAGTTAAAGCACTTCCAGCTCTTTGCAAAGTTCCCGATGTCGCTGATGTTGGCTTCTGCTACTTCCTCTAGTCCCTTCAAAAAATCTTGTCCTAAAGTTTTAAAGCGTCGGTATTCCAGTGCCGGACAGTGGCACAGCAGGTGCTCTATGGTTTCTTCTTTCTCCCCGCATTCTCTGCAGTAGTCGTCGTCCGGAAACTTTCCATCTCACGAGGTTTACCGCCGTAGGACAGTTTCCAGTGATGACACCTACAATTATGTTATTATGTACTAGGCCTTTTTTGTGCTCTAGTAGTTGTTTTTACAACAACTTACTAAGTGAGAGTCGCATCGATCATCGATACTCCTCAATCATAAGACATATATATGATAATGCCACGGCAAACGTCAGAATATCGACAAATCAATGCAGAGATAAATTCAATATCGATCGAGGGGTAAGACAAGGCGACACACTGTCCCCTAAACTATTCGTTGCTGTGCTAGAAAGCATGCTAAAAATGATAAACTGGGATTCAACAGGAATTAACATCGATGGCAAATTGATAAATCATCTCTGTTTTGCAGATGACATTATTTTAATAACAGACAACATACAGGAGGCACAGAATATGCTGGATATGCTGAATGATGCTTCGGAAAAAGTCGGTTTGAAAATTAACTTGTCAAAGACACAATACATGACAAACCTAGTACTAAGTGGAAATTTAAACATTAATAACATACCTTTGGAACAAGTGCATATATATAAATACTTAGGGCATGAGATCGGTATTAGAAGGAATAATCAGACCCACGAAATTCTACGAAGAATAGGGCGGCATTTGGAAACTAAGGCATATACTGAGATCTGATATTCCCATATGTTTAAGAAGAAAAACTGATCTTTAACCAGTGTGTCTTGCCTGTCCTCACGTATGGAGCTGAAACGCTTACTTTGACAAAAAGAACATACATAGAATACAGGTCATGCAACGGAAAATGGAAAGGTCTATGTTGGGAGTTACACTCAGAGATAAAATACCCAATCATACAATACGAAATCGAACAGGAGTAAGAGATGCGGTGATATCTGTCTTACATCTTAAATGGAATTGGGCAGGACATGTGGCTAGGATGACAGATGGACGGTGGACAAAGAGACTTGTGGAATGGAGACCGAGACACGAGGCCTATAGAAGCAGAGGACGACCTCCTAGTCGATGGACAGATGACATTAAGAGGGTGGCTGGAAACTGGATTCAAGTGGCACAAAATAGAAGGAAATGGCTAGAGGTAAGGGAGGCTTTTGTTCAGCAGTGGACGGTATAAGCTAAATGATGATGATGATGAGTAGTTGTTTTGTCTTTTTGCCATCTACCACTGGCCATAGTCTTCGAGCTGTAGCGCAGTCCTCACGGTGTTGCCACGTATCTTGCTGCTTGGCCTTGATGGCAGTTCCTATAGCTTCCTTCAGTGCGTTGATCGTCACAAGTGGTGGGTCATCTGCCACGGCCTCTCCCCTGACCCCGACTGTGGCGAGTCTGTCTGCTTCATGATTGCCCACCACATTGCTGTGGCCATAATTTTTGATGCAACCATAATAAGGTATAGCGTTAACAACAAATTTAAAATAATTATACCAGGCAGAGAAAACTAAGTAAATGATGTACCCATTCATGCTGAGGCAACCTGGTATAAAGATGGCTAAAGAAGAATATAGAATTAAAAATTATTTTATAGAATATTGTACCGTAGCAGACTGTAGTTCTGCTTTCAGTCGACAGAGTGAGTGGTTGCCGGAGACACTGTTTGCCGAAGACACTGATGTTTGCCAGAACTATTGATTTACGGATTTTGGGTACAAAACGTTAATAATTCGGATTTTCTATCATTAAACAATTTAATATAATATTATACGATTAAACAAAGAACAGCGTCTGAGTTGGCTTGGAAATGAAAATCGCTGTTATTTCATATGTAAAATATTATGGTAAATGCCAATCAGGGAGTCATTCCAAGCCAAGTAAACGACTTTTTTCGATCATACGACATACTCAGTACCTACAGAAGAATTGTTATTTTTGTTGTTTATTCTATGTTTAACACGAATAAATTTTCAATACATAAACGCGGATTTTTCATCCAAAGATATTTTCGTCAAACGTATTACATATATTACACATTTTAATAATGCAACACTGTCGCTTTCAGATCCACACCGTATTCGATATGCTGGCGGAATTAGAGAAAATGAGTGTTTTATGCGTTGGCGGCAAAACGAGTGGTAGCTCCACCGTATAGCACTTGGAACGTAAGTGAAAATCAAATTAGCCTTGTCACGAATTCACCAATTAGGTTGCGTATCTTCCCAATTCTTTCAATCAACGTTATAAGGCTGTCGTTTTTTCCTTTTGAGATACGAAACCTTAAAAATGGAAAGAAATATCGGCATAGTCTGTTAGAAAGTTATAACCGCAGACTCGTGTTTCTGACTTATCACCTTCATCAGTACGTTGCATCCAAGTTACAAGATGACAACTTGGAGATGGGGAAAAAAAGAATACAAAGAGCAAACGGGAGCCTGGAATTGTGGGCAGGTCCACAGTAGGCTACCTCAGCAGCTCTTCTGGAAAGTCCTTTTCTTTCATAGATGATTCTCATATTCATGATTTTTGGTTTTAAGTAAAAACAAATTCTGCATATTTTAAACATCTTTTATCGCAATAAAACATAATATTGACAGAAAACAAAGACATCACGTTTCTTTTGATATCGTGCATATTGAGAAATATCTACTCAATATCCGAATTCGTACTTTCAATCTGAATCAGTTATTAAATATCTACATCAAGGAAATACTGAATATTGACGAAAACTTTAAATTTGTTCCCTGTTTTTTTTTGTTCGTTTGAAAACAGTATAAATTGAAACGTCGCTTCTTGGCTTTTGCTATTTTAGCGTATTTTCTCTTGTCAAATACCCGAAAGCAATCCAATCCAATTTAGTTCTAGCAATTAAACAAAGGGAATATTAGAAATACCGATAAAACATTTACCACTACACTTTAGTGACTTTATTTTACTTGTACTGAACGGTGAAAAAACTACTAAATGTTTTCAGTTTAATTAACTTGAACTGAAATTCGTTTACAATGTTTTGCAATTCTATTTTCGTTTATTTAAATTAGAATCTCGGTTAATTAAACCTTATGATTCAGTTTCGTTTGTGTAATTATGAATTATTTTTGGTCGGTCTTTTACAGCTTTATTTTGATTGGAAATATATGTAGCACCATCGAATTCTCTACCGAAAATATTCATTATGTGCAATCGGTTTTTTGAAATTGGATTATTTAGGTTCAATAGATTAATGTAATTTAAGTATTGAAGATTGAATGCCACTTTATCTAAAGAAGAAAACATTCGACCAATGTGTACTACCAGTCATGACCTATGCATGCGAAACCTGTACACTTAAAACAGACATTATAAGAAAAAGAATAGAGTGGATACGACAAAAGACCCAGGAAATAGATATCATCCACAGAATCAAATCCCTCAAGTGGCAATGGGCAGGAGACCTGTCAAGAAGAACGGATAACAGATGGACCACAAAAATTACAGCATGGTTCCCACGAGGTATTAAGCGACCTAGAGGAAGACCAAACCTGAGATGGAACTTTGATGTTAAAAAATTAGACAGCTACAGGATCTTTAAATATACGAGGGAAGCTACACCATAATTGGAAATGGTTGAATAAGCTGTATAAAAATTGGGGTTGAGTAATGGTTGAGTAACCTATATTTTAAAAATAAATACTGCATATGTCAAAAATCCTGTAGTAAACGTTTGTAATGTAGCGTTTAATGCTGATTAAACGTTGTCTCTTGATATTTTGCTATTATGCTGTACTGTTCGGGTCGCTCTCAGGGGTCGGGTAAAGCGGGTGTGTGGCCGAAGGAAATATATATTATATTTCAGAAATCTGCCTAAAGCTTAGCCCGATCCTGTCGTGTTAAACCACACCTAAAATTCCAAACACACGTGCTTTAATTAAGGCTTGATTAAGGTTTGAAGAGCTTCAGCATTTGCCATAAAATAGCGAGGAGTTTGTTACAAAACCATATAAATTATATACCACTGTAATCACAAAACTTCAATCTATTTCCGTATTGTAACGGAATTTTAAATTATGTCTTTATTTTCGAGAAAATTTAGTCCAAACATAAGGAATATTTTGTTGATGTTTGACCATCAAAATCTTAAAAATAAAGGAGTTGTCTAAAAATGTGCCACATTATGGATATAGTATTATCCTTTATCTTTAATATCCTTCTTCATTTGTGGTAAAAATATCTAGCCAGTTTTACATAAAACGTTAAATGCCAAAAAAAAAGTTCCTATAAATATGAGTGCGCAAATGCATAGTTTTAAAGTTATAGGATGTTAAAAATTTTAAAAAAATTGGCCTTTTAAAATTAGCTTAAATACCATTATTTTTTTTAATTTGCAACAGCTAGCACTGAACATTAATGTTAGAATTATTAATTTTGTTTTTATTTTAATTTTATTAGTTGTGATTAATATTATTGCGTAAAGCACTTGGAAATAAATTATATTAAATAAAAAAAAATGAAGAATTTAACAGGTGCGGCGCGGCGGTACTGCTTTAACCCCCTGTAGCTACGAAACAAAAAATTAAAATTTTTGAATTGATATTTTTATTTTATTTTTTGATTTTTAGTAATTTTAGTTAGTTAAAAATTATATTGTATTTTTTTATTACGATTAGTAGCTTGGTAGATAGATTTTGCTAACCGCATTTGGAACCAACTGGCTCGACTTTGGGGGGGGGGGGGGTAGTTCCCCATCCCGCCCCCCCTGTGCCCAGCCCTGGTGTTCAGCAATGTCGTTCTCTATTATTTGACAATTATCCTAGTGTCAGTCATTATTTTTAATAATATCGTGTTGTTGTTGAATCTTTGTGAGTAATTGTCGTTTTTTTGCCTGTTTTCATAGTCTTCCTTTAAAAATTGCACTTTTAGGCCCAAACAGTTCTTTAAAAGACTAAATTTTCGAGTTTTTCTATTGCATTTTTTGAAATTGTGTGTTGAAAATATGCCGAAGCATTTAAACAGTCGAAGCAAAGAGTTTGTACCTTCCATGTTGTTTTTTTTAACTATTTTGAACGAGAACGTGACAATAAAGGTCCTTTATTACCCTTGACTGCAGTCAGAAAAGTAAATTTGATTGATAAGCACATTATACCACTTTCAAAGTCAGTTTTTATTAAATTCTGTGATTATTAGTGTGCATTAATAGCACCCTCTTACTTGTTATTACCACTTATGGCGTTGTAAGATGTACATCAATAAATAAATGACCCATAATAACGCTTATATAATAATTTTCATAATGGACTAGTTTTTGCCAATATGTAATAAGTAAAATAAGCTATAAAACAAATAAATCAATTAATCACTAAAATATTAGTTATTAATTAAAAATAAAACGTAAAACTCTTTAAAGAATGATTTAATAAATATGTTGTTTGTCAATTTTAAATTAAGATTCATCTCATAAATCCATAACAATTTGGCAGCGCTGTCGCCATCGCTTGTCACTCAAAGTTGATTACGTGTATCGAAAATTGTTTTGCGATTACCATATAGGGTGGCCCATCGAAAACGTTCCGCAAGGCATAACGGCCAGGGTAATTTATTTTTCAGAAAATTCAAAAACACGTCAATTTTGTTTGTGAGGGGAGTTTGTCAGGTTGTCCCAAAAATTATTGCAAAATCTTCAACCCTCTAAGCAGGGGTGTCATCCCCCGATTTTTTTCAAATGGGAAGGAGGGTCAAGTGGTACCGCAATGAAAAGTGCTTTCTATTCTCTATACTTTCCTGCTTCGTTTTTGAAGATCGGTCGAGTCGTTGGGAAAATATGAAGGATTGAAATTTGAAAAGTTTATTTAAACATTTATCAGAGTAAATGATAAGGATAAATTCCTTCGACCAATTTGCTGTTTATTCTTATTATTTCTAGATGTTTGCAATCGGGTTGCGCAGATATTCAATGAACGTCATCCTGACAAACACCTTTATGGCAAAATTGTTCGCCAGTTGGTAGCAAAATTTCGCGAAACTAGTTCCGTTATGAATAAAAAGAGGCAGAGGGAAAACCCTGTAGTAAATGAAGCTATGGAGGTATTCGTATTGGGCCAAGTTGCCATGGATAGTACGCTGAGTACAAGAAAATTAGCCAATGCAAAATTAGCCGGCGTGAATCGTACAATAAGTGTCCAAAGGATATTAAAAAAACACAAGTTCCACCCGTACAAAATTCAGTTGGTACAAGAATTCAACGAAGACGATTTTGATCGTGGCTTGCAATTTTGTGAAACTATGAGTGAACGAGTGGCGAATGATAATAATTTTCTATTTAATGTGTGTTTTTCGGATGAGTGTACTTTCTTTTTGAACGGTGTAGTTAATCGGCACAACTGTCGGTACTGGGCTGGACAACCCCAGGGTTTTTTACGAGGTGCACACACAAAACCCTCAGAAATTGAACGTGTGGGCTGGTATTTTTGGAAATTCTATTGTGGGTCAGTTTAACGATATTGAGAAGAACTTCAACGTACGTCTGAGAGTAAATGGGAAAATCTGAATTTCTAATTAGCTAAACGTTACGGAAATTCAAACAAATCAACTGCGAAAAAGGTTTGTTTAATGAGTCGATAAATTTCAAGAAATGTTATAAATTATAAAGTAAACCAAGAAAATGCAGCTCAGTTTATAAACTTATAGTTGTGTTATGTAGTGTATTTTACAGTGTATGTTGTGTATGCTACAGTAGTTTATAGTGACAGTAGTTATAGCTACACTAGTTTATAATTAGTGAGTTTATTACTTCTTATTATAATTGAGCTGTATATGATACGCATTTTATAATTTCAAGATAATTAAGATAAGAGATCAATTACTCGTAGTAGCGATTTTTACCAAGAGATCTTTCTTTCGTAAAAAAACGTCGTAAATGTATATTTTTTTACTCATTATTTTTATACAGGTACGGAAGAAAAGTTATCGCTCTTCAAACCAGTTAAAATATGTAGGTGGCGCCCTCTACAAGTAGGAGTCATATTGACATCAATATCAAATTTCTCATGTCAAAAAACTCTCAGACGTCAACGTAAGTCACAGAACAGCTATCTAGCAACTACCGCACCTGTGCCGCACAATGTTCAACGTTGTGGCAAGTGAAAAAATGCGTAAACATCTAGAAATAATAAGAAAAAACAGCAAATTGGTCGAATTTATCCTTAATTATCATTTACTCTGATAAATGCTTAAATAAACTTTTCAAATTTCAATCCCTCATATTTTCTCAACGACTCGACCGATTTTCAAAAACGAAGCGGGGAAATATAGAGAATAGAAAGCTCTTTTCATTGCGGCGCCACTTGACCCCCCTTTTTATTTGAAAAAAGTTGGGGATGACACCCCCGGGTAGAGGGTTGAATATTTTGCAATCATTTTTGGGGCAAAAGTTGTCCCCCTCGCAAACAAAATTGACGTGTTTTTGGATTTTTTGAAAAAATAAATACCCTGGCCGTTATGCCTTGCGGAACGTTTTCGATGGGCCACCCTGTATGTTATATAGACTAAGATTATTAAATTAATATTTAACCTCGTATTTAACTACTAATGTATAAAACTTAATTATTAATTAAAAAAAAACTACTAATATATAAAACTAGAACATAAAATAGTGTGTGGTCTGTGTATTATCTACCCTGTGTACAATGATATTTTAATTATTCAACACAGAATATTGATTGTGTTACAGAAATTTAGTTTTCTTTACTCGATAATATTAGGTATTGACATCTTTTGGATTTTAGCATTTTTTACTTATCAAATAGCCGAAACCAATATGACAGTTCGAATACAGTCTAATATAAATTATAATTAGGAAACTAAATTAATATATAATGCAGTTGCCGTTGATGTTATTTATTTCAATCAGAATTTAATTAAAAGCTTTAATTAAAATATTATTTTCAATAATTTTAATTTATTTGAAGCATTCTCACACGGAAAAATGATTCAGCTCGTCAAGAACAATAGAAAAACTATGAGAACACTGAAGCTGGGAATCACCCTGTACATCGTGTAATGCGAACGACTTTATTTACTAAAACACTATGCAGTAACAAGCGAAGAAAAATAATTAGAGAACTTTAAATTTAATTTTAAGTTAACTCAGTTTAATTTACTATGTTTTTTGGAAATAGGTTTTTGTTCATTTAAATTAAAATGGGTTTTAGTTACAACATTGTTCTTGAAAGTTTGTTGAATGTTTGTTACTTTTTAACTGTCCTCGTTGAATATTTTTATTTTTTATTTCTTTAAGTCTCTAGGGCTATTATACTGACTTCAAAGAAGCAATTTTAGTTTTAGAACAGTAAATCCAAGAAAATATTATATTTATAGAACGCTATAACGCTGCTAAGACTATGAAAATGTTGATCTAATAACAATTTGACGTTTATACTATTACGTTAAAAGCAACTTTTTCCAAAGCCTACCATGACTTCACTGAATCATCGTTTCTTGTCCACTGTTATTAATATCTTAATTATTTATTAGATATTAATACCTCTGGTAATAGATAATTTGTGCTTCTGGTATGGTATTCTGGTATTTCGTCGATTTTAAAATAAACTAACTGCTTCTATCTTATTTTTTGTTAGAATGGGCATAATCAAGAGGGCTACTGATACCGTGTTGTAAAAATAAGGTAATTAAAGGCTTATTTTTTGGTATTTATTATAATTTTGCTAATATCTTCGGTTTGAAAGAAGATATCAAGATGCGGTTTTCGCTGACTTTTTAAGTTTTTACTACTCTTTCCGATAAGCTAAAATTACATATACTATTGCATTTAATTTTTTTGAAAAAACGCGTAATGTTTGTTAAATTGTAAGACAACGCCCCCTAGCGTCTACGTTCAAAAGCTTATTATTATTGTTTATATGGTATAATATAGAGTAAGAAACGCTCTTTTAAACGAGCCCCGCTGGTTGGATTCCGATCATCCAGTCCAGAGTTATTAATATTTAAATAAAAACAGATCTAACCTTCCCCCACCACTTTATTTTGGTAGATAGAGGAAAATGACTCTAAGAAAAAATATTCAAAATTTACTGAAGATTAAGAAGCTATTACTTATAGTACACCTTATCTAGGCAAAATTGTGTAAAAACTCCATTTTCTTATTTTTTGTTACAGTTGCGCCCCCTAGCGGTTGTTCTACAAACTTGAAAATAATTTCCAGCAATTTCTCATAGCCTCTTTAGTTATAAATATTTTTTTCCGCAGCCCCTACGGCTAATACTTTCCGAGATACAGCCGACAGCTATTCTTAGTGGGACACCCTGTATAATACAAGGAATAAAATATCACATTTGAAAATGTAATTTCCTTATTATAATTATATCAAATAATATATTTAATGTAGATATGCTTCAATGAGAAAAGTTCATACAGAAAATAAACCAATAACGTGACAGTCATAAACATAAGAATATGACAGTTTTAATATTTTATAACAGACGATTGAGACGATCAATATGTTACACAATTTTCCTGTGTCATATTTATTACAAAAATAATGACCCGAAAGTCTGACTAACGCGATTTAAATTATATTTTGATAGTTCCCTTAAAAAAAAGAAAAAGCGAGACATGAAAACCCTTGCAGCCGAACAAGACGTTGCTGGTCAAAAAAGAGAAACAAACGTTTATGAAAAGCAGTTTATCTTCCTCAAATAGCGTTTCCTGCCGAGGAGAACGTAAACTCGTAGACGAAACGGTTGTAAATCAGGATGAAGGGTAAAAATGCACGTTGCGAGCTTGATTTTTTCATCAGAATGTTTCTTTCAGTTTAGGGAATATAGAAAAGATCAGAGAGACTATGCTCCAAACCATACCAAAAAAATAGTTGAAAGAAACTCAAATTCAATATTAAAATCATCATAATTATACAATTTTCATTATTGGAGGTATCATCATATTTATACAATTTTCAAAATCATCATATTTATACAATTTTCATTATTGGAGGTTTCAAAGCAAATGAATTTGATGATTTTAATATACAGTACCGGCCAAAAGTGGAGAAACTTTTAATATTTTTTACTATGTCAAAATACAGTTTACTCCCTGCAGAATAGGATATCAAGAAAATATTTCGCATTTAATCTGCTTTGTATAGCCATATAAAAACTGCTTATTTTGTGAATAAAATTGCAGGCAAAAAATTATTTTCAAATTCCAGCGGACATAAGTGGAAAACCTTATCTTCTTCTTAACATTCTGTGAGATATTCTCTTGTTAAAGCGTCTAGATCGTGGTATTGGGTTCACAGTGCGTTATAAATATGCCGCGCAAATAAATTTGTCAGATCAAATAAAAAAAATCATAATTGAGCAGTATCATTCGGGAATTAAACAAATTGATATTGCTAGACACTTAAATTTACATAAAAGTGTTGTGCGCAAACAGATTAATTTGTATAGAAATCGCGGGACAACTGCCAGTATACTCAAGCCCGGAAGACCAAAAAACAACTTTGGCGACAGATAAAATATTAAGAAGATATTCACTTAGAAATCCATTTTGCACTGCGGAGGATATAAGGAACGAATATCCTTTTATTTCAATATCTGTTAGGTCCATTAGACGGCGTCTGAAACAGGCATAACTAAATGCCAGAAGACCTGCCCGAAAGCGGTTTATTTTTAAGAAAAATAGGCAGGCCCGCTTACAATTTGCACTGGAACATGCAAATTGGACCTGCAAGCAGTGGAAAAATGTACTCTGGTCGGACTAAAGCAAGTACAATCTATTTGGTTCGGATGGTATTAGGTGGATGAGACGTCCTGCCAATGAGAGATTCAATCCCAAGTACACCATACCCACCATAAAACACGGAGGTCGAAACGTTCTAGTCTGGGGTTGTTTTTCTGGGCATGGGGTCGGGCCCCTTGTTCAAATAGATGGAATTATGGATCGTTATACGTATTTAAATATTTTGCAAGAAACAATGGTACCTTATGCTGAATCCTCTCTCCCATTAACCTGGAAATTTATGCACGATAATGATCCGAAACACACTGCCAAACTTATTAAGGAATTTTTAACTGAGGAACAAGTTGAAGTGATCGGCCAGCTCAAAGCCCCGACCTGAACCCTATAGAGAACCTATTGGATCAACTAGAAGTTGATGTTAGGCGTAAAAACAGGGACAAATTTAAAAATAAAGATGTTTTGTTCGCTGCCCTATTACAAGCCTGGAATGAAATATCCGGGGACGTAATAAAGAACTTGATTGAGTCTATGCCCAAAAGGTGCCAATCAGTCATCAAAAGTAAAGGCTATGCAACCAAATACTGAAACTATAGCAACTACAAATGTATAAAAAATACCAGTTTCTCCATTTTTGTCCTCATAGAAATTAGTTTAATTTTTTCAAAATTTAATAAAGGCTTTTTCCAAAAAAATCTTGTGTGTATTTTTATGAGACAGTTATCCTATGTATATATATTATAAATGCTTTATAAACATTTTGGTTCTTGTAAAACGGCAGCAAATAAATTTAAAAAGTTTCTCCACTTTTGGCCGGTACTGTACATGCAAGATTTATTTGAACGTGGTAGAAAACGATGAAATCGACTAGACTTTTTAATCTGGATCACTGGATGTTAAATAAGACAGATCAGGATGAAATCGGTGTAGCATTTTAACGCTTTCAGGCGGTGATGAGATTCTTTCACATGTTTTTAATGTGAATGCCCTAACCTGACTAAAACTGTGCCGCTTCTATCTACTTTTTATCTTCTATTAGCTAACCTAGTGTCTAGATGGCTTTAAAACACCTGAAGGAGCTGAAATATTAGGATCGAAATAAGGGAATAGCTTTCCCTGAAAGCCTATCCAAAAGTGCCACAATTCTCCAAGCGAAAATACTGGTAATCCATAATTGTGTGGAAGAAATAGTTAGGGACAAACGAACACACCATACATACATACATACTCCGATTTTTATAGTATTGTTGTGCCCAGGTATATGTCTTCAACATTTCTTGTATATTGAAGTTCTGTGATGAATTTTGTATCTGTATCTAATGCCGAATCATCTTTCCTGCAGTTTGTTGTCCACTATAATAGAGAGCGCTGCCATAAATATTTTAAATAGGAGAGAAGCTAAGACACATCCCTGCCTAACGGGTGCAGGCGGTTTGACATAATTTTTGCAAGATTGTTTCCTCCGATAACCAGTAGTGAAATTCCCTGGTGGTTTCCGTCTGATGCACTTCCTTTGTTCTTAAATATATTCACTATATTCGCGTTGCAAAAGTCCTGAGGTGCCTCTCTGTTTTCCCATATGACATCGAAGAGAGCCTTAAGATGATCAATAAGTTAATCACGGCCTCTAGAATGATTTGTTGTTTCTAAGCTGTACTAAAACTACTGCTAAAGAAAAAAAACTACTCAAAAAAATAGATAAAAAACTAAAGTTATTTGAACTTTAATGGGCTTGCTCCAAATATATATTTAGAGATTTTAATGAACTGTTGTAGTTGTTATGATGTTTTTTTGTATATTTGTATATATTTAACCATTTTGCATATCTTATAAGTATGGAATGTTTTACATTTAGTGGAAAAAAAATTTTGATTAATCAGTCAAGACAAATATAAGTTCTATACATTAAATAAAACTATAAAAATTTTTTCATGGTCTTATTCAAAGTGCGTTTCTCGACAGAAAATACAATTCATTCAAAACGGTTGTAAATCAGGGTAGAAATTCGAATTACAGACTTGAATTTTTCATTTAGAATTTATCCTCTTCGCCCTCTTTCTCTCAATTTCGAGTTAATGCCGAAGAAATGTTTTATAACCTGCAAAAGACTCCTTCGGGAATAGGGATCAAATCAGAATTTATGTTATGGGTCTTGTTTTATATCTTTTTAACCTTCCTGATACATTACAACTCTAACAAATACGCACAAACAAATAAAATCCTTCGATTCCCTAAAATATGCTTGATCAGGGATAAGTATTGAAAATTTGAAAATATTTCTCGAGTTAAAATATTAACGTTAGCATTGTAGTGTATATTACAATATTCTGCGTATACAGGGTGCTACAAATTCGAGGTACGAGCATTGGTATCTCGGTAACCGTAATAGATACGAGCATGGTTAAATTTGAAGGGGGCAAAGTTGCCGCTTTGGAATGTTCACCAAGATGCCATCAAAAAAGTTTTAAAAATTTCAAGGATTGCTGAGTTTTTTGAAAAAAAAAACGATTTTTTTGAAAATTAATTTTATTTTTTCCTGTCGTTACTTTTAAGAAAATCAAAAAAATAATTGCACATTCTCATAGCCCCTTTATAAGGGCTATCTGATAGTATTTTTAGATTTTAAATTAGCTGATAATTTGTGAGATACAGAGGCCAACTTAATTTTTTTAAATACGGACCTGCATTTTTTATTTCAGTTTTTTTAAGAACTCGGAATCCTGGGTACAATGATATGTCACACTTAATATTTTTTTTTGTTTCGGACATTTGAACACAATTTATTTAAACTAATTTCAACTCCGGCTCTGTTTTTTTTAAATATTTAATCTATTCATCGTTACAATATTGATAAGCTTTCAAACTTAACAATGACGTGGGGTAAAACAATTCGTGCAATAGGGAGGGTGGTAACTCTTTCGAACATGTAAAGCATTAGAAACTAGTTTGTAGAAGTTGATTTATTTATAACTACGATGAATTTACGCACTCTAAGATTTCAAATTCATAATAAAAAATGTTAAAAATAATATCTTTAAATTGCTGACCTGGATATAATTTATTTGAATCTTCCTATTGGCTCGATTTTCCTTATTCAATGTTAATTAGCGCTGATCAATATTGTTGCGATGAATATAATCAGATTAAATAATTAAAAAAACCAGAGTCCGACTTGAAATTATTGTAAATAATAATTAAATAAAGAATGGCATATCATTATAGTCAGGAGACCGAGTTTTTTCAAAATCGGAATCGGAAAAAATCGGAATCGGAAAATCTAAAAATACTATCAGATAGGCCTAATAAAGCGGCTATGAGAATGTGCAATTAGTTTTTTGATTTTCTTAAAGTAACGACAGGAAACAACAAAAGTAATTTTCAAAAAAATCCGTTTTTCCAAAAAAACTCAGCAATCCCTTGAAATGTTAAAAACTTTTTTGATGGCATCTTGGGGAACATCTCAAAGCTCAACTTTGCCCCAATTTAACCATGTTCGTATCTATTACGGTTATCTAGATATCAATGCTCGTACCTCGAATTTATAGCATCCTGTATACACAGTATGTCCTGGGATCGTAACACTTTTTTATTGTTAACTTTTGAGAAAAATGTATTCCTCATAAAAGTCTTTGCTTGTTCTAAAAGGATTAATCCCGTTTAAACTTTAACAAATTTGATTTAGATCAATGCTAGGAAGTGAGGAAAAAGTGATTATAATTTTGTGATTCTTTAAACTATTCTATTTTAAAACAGGAAAAATATGATGTTAATCAAAATTAATAATATGGTCAAGAAAGTTATATGGTAAAATTTTGACTATGTTATTTAGTATTGACTAAGGATACGGTATTCCTCTAAAGGGGATTGAAATTTGAAAAAATAAACGGGATTAACCATTTTGGACCAAGAAAAAACTTTTATGAAGAATGGATTTTTTTCCAAAAAATTAATAATAAAAAAGTTTTTCCTCTTGTAAAGACGATGTGGGGATATACTGTATATGTATAAACGTCCAATAAACATTTTTAAACATTCAGACAGAAAAAATCATCCATGAAACGATATAGACAAAAAATCTATAAATTTCTATATCTTTACGAGAAATCGAACTGCTGTAATATCAGTTCCTTTCATCGTCTTCCTCAAACAGCTTTTATGGACCTAGAAATCTATTCAGACGAAACGGTTGTAAATCAGGATAAAACTCCACGTTACGATCTTGATTTTTTCATTTAGAATTGTTCCTTCTTGTTCCTTGTCTCTCAGTCTCGACTTAATTTCGAAAAGAATGTTTGGTAACCTTCAAAATAATATGTCAAGGATAAAATAGGAATGTATTTATGTTTTTTTTAACTTTTTGATAAATTACTACTCTACTACTTTAGAAAATGCACACACATAATTAAATCAGAGATAACTACTTGATATTAAATATACGTGCATCTCTTCTTTAAATAAACATTTACAAGAAAAAATTGAGTAAATATGGCCACTATTACACTATAAAATTTCTTTATCAAAATCTTTTATAAAAGATATTTGATGGAAAATTTGACAGTGGAGCTGATAGAGAACTTGATCGTCGATTTGGTGCGTCCATGCGATTCGTTACTTCGTTTGAAAATTCTATATTGATGTTTAAAAGAGGTGATAAGAAACTGCCCCCAAACTATAGAGGCATAAATCTTCTAAGAACCACACTAAAACTTACAACAAAAGTGATAACAACCAACGACTAAACATTGCTTAGCAGACGAACAGCAAGGTTTCAGATTGGGCAGATCATGCACCGACACGGTATTTGTCATAAGACAGATAACAGAAAAATCAGTCGAATATAACAAACGTTCCGCAAGGCATAACGGCCAGGGCAATTTCAAGCCAAAATTAACGGGGTTCTGACCGAACCAATGTAGGCCGTGGTATCCGACAAGGTGACTCCCTGAGCCCCCGTCTTTTCAACAACATTATGGACGAAATAATAAGAAATGTACTGAAGGAATACAGTATGGGCGGCTAGGAAATTACTATTCTGTGCTATGCCGACGACGCCGTATTGGTAGCTGATAATGAGGACATTCTACAGTGTTTATTACGTCGATTTAACTGCACTGCCAAATCACTTAAAATGATAATATCAACCGAGAAAACTAAATGCACGACGACATCAAAAGTACCACTAAGATGCAAACTGGAAGTCAAGGGCAATGTTATCCAGCAAGAAATGAAGTTTAAGTATCTAGGCATAGAAATCTCAGGATATGATGATGTAGAGGCGGAGGTGCGAGAACGGACAACGAAGGCAACTAGAATAGCAGAATGCCTGAATGACACAATATGGCAAAATAAAAACATTGAGGTGGAAACTAAAGCAAGAATTTACAACGCAGCGGTACGACCAATAATGGCATACATTGCAGAAACTCGACTTGATACGGCGAAAACTAAACAACTACTAGAGACAACCGCGAGTTCTGAGATTACTACGCAGAATGGCTGGAAAGACGCTTCTGGACAGGGAGAGAAATGAAACCATAAGAAGAGCATGCAAGGTGAAAAATGCAAATGAGTGGGTACTCAGCAGAAAGAAAGAATGGAACGGACATATCAGCAGAATGGACAACATAAGGATAGTGAGAGTTGCACGCGACCAATCACCGCTACGTCGCAGAAGCTTAGGACGTCCACGAAAACGATGGAGCGACAACTTCTCAGTCTGACCGGTAGAGACGACCCAAACAAACAGGCGATTCGCCTAGTATGAAGAAGGAAGAAGAAGAAGTTGATAAATTCGTCCATTGTGTTTGTGATATTTCTTTTGATGGTTTAAACAACCGACATTCCGCTGAATTAACCCATCGCGTCGATGCGCTAGTGCACCAAATGACGCATTGACGAAACGCATCGACGAATCGCATCAACGAATAGTGAGTATGGGGCTTACAAGTGATTTTAAAACAAGTTCCTGACACCGTATGCTTAAAAGATACCAGAGCTGCACGAGAATTTTATTAAATAAATTTATTTAATACAATAAATTTATTATTTATACAAAAATTGTGGGAGTTACTTGTTCACGTTAAATTTTAGCATAACAGTTTTTAACTTATGAGAAATATATTATGAGAAAATAGAATTAGGATGTTAATACGAAAAAATTCATACATGAAATATTTTATTTATTTTGATTAGTTCCTCAACATTTTTTTTATATTTCTAAAAGCGAAATGGTAGACATAGATGGAAAGGTTGTAAATTAGAATAAAATTCCCCTTTTACAAACTTGATTTTTTCATTTAGTATCGTTCTTTTCTTCCTTTCTTTTAGTTTATGGTATATACAATATACATAAAAAAATATGAGAATATAAGGGGAACTAGTCCAGTTTTATCCTCTGTATCTTTTCTGATTTCCAAAATATATTAAAGCTCTGTTAGCTTAACATTAGGAATGTAACTTAAGGTGATAGTATAAAAAATAGGGTCAGTCACATAAAACAAATATTATTTTATGTGCAGGATATTCAGAGAAATTTAGTGCAATGCCTGCAGACTTATCTATTTGAGGTAGTAAAAAACTTCAAATTTAAGAGTTGAAAGGGTTTATCTGAACCGCCAGAAAGTGAAATAAAAATAAATAAAAGATGATCAGAGGGTTAAGAAAAATGTATAACTTCACTTATTTTAATAGAACACCCTGTCTGATTTATAGAGTTTGTCTATATTTGCGTAAACAGTTTTTGAATTTTTAATCAATGCAATCGCTACCACAAAGCGATACCAATTAAACTTTTAAATCCGATTTTTAAATTCATTGTTGCCAACCATGGACATATTCGACGCCGGGCTGACTAACTGGAATTTAAATTTCCCGCTGGGGATTCAAGCGATAGCAAGTAATGCTGTAATATACTATAATACGATGCTGTAAAAAATGTCAAGTTGCCACATTTATTTATTTATTTCCTGACATTGTCATTCGTTTTGACACTTCAGTTTTGTATTATTATTAAGTCTTTGATTTAAGTGAATTGTGTTGTAATACTTTAAGAATAAACAATTTTACTAGCAGATATTGCAGTCGAAAGTTGTTCTTTTTAGAACCTCTTTTAGTGCAAAATGTACAAGATAGCCGATTAATAGCCGTAAAAAAACTCATGGCAAATTTATCAGAATATTTTGAACGAGAAAGCGGTGGTAGCGGCTTTATGTCTCTTAAGTGCTGTTAAGGAGGTGATATTTGTTGATGTAACTAATAACTGTTTATATCTTTATAATTAATGTATTTTTTTGTATATTGTTCTGTTTCCTAAAATATTTTGATTAAGAGGAAATATGTAAAAGTGGGCAACGCTGTGCCGGTCAAGGTTAATCACGTCATCACGTGACTAAAAGTTTATTAGATATGAACTCGCCACTGTAAGAAAATCTACAAAATAAAATAGTTATTTTTTGTAAACACTGCTGGGCGATAATCCAACGGAGACAAGCTTGACAGAATGCTCGGTTTGCCGCCAAAACTTATAATTGTTTAGGAGCGCATACGTTGTAGGGCGCTGCTATAGCGGTTGCTAAAAACAACCGCAAACAAGAAAATAAATAATTTTCTCTTGTCAAAGTCAGGATCTTCAAAAATGATAAGGCTGTGTGAACTGTGAACTGCAAAAACCATCTTGGATCGTGGCATAACGTTGGTTTCCAATGTTTCATAGGTTACATATCTTCTTGTCATACATGTCTTTATATAAAATAAAGTTTCTTATATGCAACACACTGCATTTTATTTAAAAAATTAAACGAAAATAATAATAAATTTGAATAAATAATATTTGAGGACATAATTCCAGAAAAAAGCCGAACCGCTCCGAAATTATCACAAGCTTTGGAGAGTGACCGTTGTAAGAATAGCGCCAAATAGTATTTACATTGTCCTTATAGGCACTTTCCAATCTAAACTTGTTTCTTTTATCTATGGTGCACGGTAGGATTAAGGATTAAGTAAAATGACAGATAAAAATAATTCCACGTTTGCTCTAAAAAATAAACATATAAAGTCTGATACATGTGGAACAAAATAAAATGTTAACATTGTACAACGTGAACATGGCTAACTACGCCAAATAATCAAGTTTATATGTATGTATATCAGTCATCATATTTCGCGATCACAGTTAACAGAGAATGGCAGTTAAAAAAGCACCGATAAACGACGTTTTATTATATTAATTCTATGCCGTATCTGGATGCGGAAACGGCAATATAGACCGAACCATTTGAGAATAAAACTCGACATTTACGAGTTTTCCAATCTGGAATTTTTTCCCGTTTTGTTTTCTTTTTCATTTTATAGTTAATTCAAGAAAGAATGTTTTATAAAACAATAAAACTGGTTAGCGCATTTCTACCGTTGCAATTAAAATTTATGGAAGGAAATTTAGTTTCGCGTGTTTTTTAACTATTCTGCATTATAATACGTTCCCGAGATTTAACTGTAAATTTCAGTAATAAAAGTCGAATGTTTTTTCTTCTTAAAAATTAAACGAGAACAATTTCCGTTGCATATACATCAAAAAATAAAAATATAAGACTTTTTATGGCTGATATCGGAGATGGAGAATTAACCTCTGTAAAACCGTCTCAGATACCGGCTTTTGTCAAAACCCTGAGACTGTATGATGAGTTATAACTCAAGATAGGGAAACACAGTGTATCTATAAGATCGCCATGATTAACTTACCCCCTCCCCCCACACACAATCTACAATCTACAACTTCAAACTTCTCCCTAATTCAATTTGGATTCTACGACATTGAAAATAATTCTGCACTCAGATGCAAAAAAACTCAATGGAGAAATTTTTGGTAAAATTTAAAGTGTTACATTTTTGTTATTTTTAGTCCTATTTTTCTGATTTTTTAGCAAGCTGTATATAATTATATGAACTTTAATTCGTAAACTCAGTTTTTTATAAACTTTAGTATTTGGCATATTATACAGGGTTAATCGAGGTGTTGTTTTTTTACCCTAACTTTAAAACATTCTGTGCAATAATTTGGTGTGTAAATTTTCCTAAAATATAATTTTGCGATCAGAACCATGTCTCCTGAGCATTTTGTTTTTTGGATCATGTCAATACACACTTTGGTTAATTTTTAAGAGCGAAATGAACTGATTACGATCAGTTTGCAATTTTTCCAATTATCATTACTTTTTTTACTTTTGATGTAATTTTTTTAATATGGCGAGATGGTCTTGGTGACTATTGTCGTAACGTCATATTACGCTGCATTGTATACTCCATACTAAATTTAAAAAAAAACACGTTAAAAACTAACGATACGGTTCTGGTTTTAATAAACATTAATAACGATAACAGAACTAACGATATTAAAGAAAACATCTGTAATACGCAAGTATACAAACAGAAAAAAATTGTAAAAAATACCCTAATACTTTGTATTGCCTGCTATAACTGCCTGTATACGTCCGTTCATACTGTCATTGAGGCTGTTTTCCCATTCTTCTGTAAGGACAAGCGAAGTTCATTTAATGAAACTGGTACCTACCGCTTCGCGACCTCTAACCCGCCTACCAAGCATTTCCTAAACGTCGAACATGATGGGCAGTTCATAGTAATATATGTATAATCACCAAAGCCGCCTTGTCATATTGAAAAATAACTAAAAAAATTATAATTGAAAAAATTGCAAATTGTTGGTGGCAAGTTTATTTGGCTCTTAAAATTAACCAAGGCATGTATTGACATAATCCAAAAAACAAAATGCTCAGGATACATGGTTCTGACGTAGAATTATATTTCAGGAAGACTTACACACGAAACTATTGCACAGAGTGTTTTAAAGTTAGGGTAAAGAAACAACCCCTCGATTAACCCTGTATAATATGCCAAATACTAAAGTTTATAAAGAAAACTGAGTTTACGAATTAAAGTTGATGTAATTATATACAACTTGCTAAAAAATCATGAAAATAGAGCTAAAAGTAACAAAAATATAACATTTCAAATTTGACCAAAAATTTCTCCTTTGCGTTTTTTTGCATTTGAGTGTATTTGTTCCTATTAGTGATGGGAATACCGGTTCCACATGAGTCGCGTTACAATAGCGACCGTTCCAGAAAAATACCGCGACAAAATACCGCGATTTTGTAACCGAGGTTCCGACTTCCAAAACTTCTGCAGTATTTCTGGCATTAGTACCTACCTACTCCCAACCAGTGTTGTCAGGTTCTTACAATTCTACTAGCTGTTACAACCATTCGTGCCATAAACTTAGATACAACTGATATTGGAGATGGAGAATTAACCTCTATAAAACCGTCCCAGATATAAATCTGGATCTTTTGTCAATAAAAACTTATATAAATGTATAAAAGCAAATAAAATGTTTTTATTTTATTTTATTTGTTTTCGCGTTTCATCTTTCAAACAAAGGTATTTTATACCAAACCAAAAACCGGAACCCTAGAAGCGCTTCAGCGACTGCTGGAACGAAGTACGTCGCCGCCGAGGTCGAGAGTCGATAATCAGTTACAGCAGGGACCAGTTACTTCTGTTCGTGACAGACGGAACTACGATTCTAGGAGCGCGATGGCTGAAGCGAAGTATACGTCGCTGCCGAGGTCGAGCGTCGATGATCAGTTACAGCAGTTAAAAGTTACTTTTGTTCGGGACAGGCGGAACTACGGCTCTAGGAGCGCGACGGCTGGAGCAAACACGCTCGACGCTACGTACATACCAGTTCCAGTTACTACTGTTGGCGACAGACGAAATCGCGACGGCTGGAGCCAAACACGTCGCTATGTGGTTACTACGGTTCGAGCTAACTTCAAGAGCGATTATAAATATTTTATTTGCAAATTTTAAATAATTTATAATTTTGTCGTCGTTCTTAACAGGTTCCTGAATCGTTTTGGAGCGCGACACGACGTTACAAAAAAATACCGCTCCAAAATCGCGTTACTCAAATACCGACACATCACTAGTTCCGATGTATAGTGAAAACATTTTTGCAAATAAGTCTGAGGTATTTTATATTACATTTTTTTTATCGCAATGCACAATCCCTTCCATTGATATCCGGATGCGGAAATTAAAACCCTTGCAAATTGAATTTAAACCTATTTAGTATCCTTTAGCCTCTTTGGAAAGTTAATGTGAGAAAAAGTGTTTTATGGCCTATAAAAGAACTGATCAGTGGAAGGAGTAAATTTGAGATTTATGTAACGGGCTCGGTTTTATATGTTCCTCCACCTAGAGTTTAAAATATGTTCCAGAAATTCGATTGTTTATTTTTTACTGTAATCCATTAGGTCAATTAGACGTACGCAGCATCGTGTTAGGTAAAATTTAATTATGCATGATTACCAACATATTTAGTATTTAAATTAATGATTCAAGTTGGTCCATATTTAAATAGCGCGAGAACGCTCCGACAGATAGATGATACATGATGGTGTACATGGTGATTCGCTGTGCTCGTCGTTTTGTGGAAATACCCAAGCTCACCTGATGATGGGGTAGGGCCCCGAAACCGGTAGTGAGAGCAGGTTGATCCACATTATGACGAACACAGCGTGGAATTAATTTATATATTAGCAGTTCAAGGCAAGAAACTCTTATATAATTTTATTATAGGTGATACATAGGTAAACCATATGATTCCTTTTCTACCTGCTTTCATTTTTTATACCGTTAATTTTATTAACTTTTAACCTTTGTGTTTGGTTTATAGTTGTTCCGTTGTATTATATTTTATTATTCTACTTAAATAAAACGTTTTCGGTTTGCTGGTAAAAGTATGACCAACTCTACATATACAGGGTGGTCCGAACTGAATTCCGGAAACTTCGGCAGCATATTCTATAGATAAAAATATCTAAAAAAGTTCGTGTAAATGTATGTCCTAAAATGCTTAGTTTCGGAGATACAGGGGTGTAGAAGTTTCATTTTTATTTCGATTTTTTCCAAATAATTTCTGAAGTAACGTCAATATTTGGATAAAAATTAGTGTCTGGGAGTTCTTTGGCTTGAAAATTTTGATTTTGATGTCAATATGACTCTGTTGATGACTGATATTTTTTAACTGGTTTGAAGAGTAATAATTTTTCGTACGTATTTGTATAAAATTACTGAGTAAAAAACAATATTTTTAGGGCGTTTTTTACATAAAAAAGGTTTCTTGGTAAAAATCGCTACGAGTAATAATTCTCGAGATATTTGGAATCGAAATTATCAATACTTGTCATCACTGACATAAATTAAACATGCGTTGACTAAATTGTTATTACACTGAAATCATAAATTTGAAATGTTTTTGTGCTAAAAGTTCAACAGGAACTCTTTTCTCATCATTTTTTTAAAGAAAAATATATGATTAATTTAAAAAAATTAAAAATTACGAATTTATCATTTTAGTCAAATAACTATTTATGTACTCAACATGTTTATTTTTTGTCAGTATAATGACACGTACTGATTAATTCCATTCTAAATATCTTGAGAACGGTTGCTCGTAGCGGATTTTACCAAGAGACATTTTTTACGTAGAAAATCACGGAAATGTATATTTTTTCACTCAGTAGTTTTATACAGGTACGGACGAAAAATTATTACTTATCAAAACAGTTAAAACACATGTAGGTGGCGCCCCCTACAAATAGTAGTCATATTGACAACAAAATCAAATTTCTCATGCAAAAAAACTCCCAGACACCAATTTTCATCCAAATATTGACTTCAGAAATTATTTCGAAAAAATCGAAATCAAAATGAAACTTCTACCCGCTGTATCTCCGAAACTAAGCATTTTCTGACATACATTTATACGAACTTTTTTACTTATTTTTATCTGCAGAATATGATGCCAAAGTTTCCGGAATACAGTTCGGACCACCCTGTATATAAATAGACATAATGAGTCTTAAATTAGTGCTATATACAGGGCGCGTCTTAAATAAGTACAAATATATATGAGGTTTTTTTGCGAAAAAAAATTTCGAAAATTTACACTTTTTATAGTGGAAAAATTGTGTTGCAAGACTTGCGCATTTTTTACATTCTATGTTTTTGATGGAATTATTATTATATTATTATTGAGGTATTAAATACGACATATTTTTTTTATGTAAAATTTTCTATAAATTTTATAACCCTCTACGATATTCTGGTAGTGATCGCAATACGTTTTTCATTAAAAGCATACAAAACAACATAATGTCCAATGAAATAATTTATCACGTTTTTGGCAAATTATTTTCATTTAAAACATAACTTCGCATACTGGAAATCTGTCGTGGTTTCCAAATTATCCCAAATATCCCGTTTAATTAAATTGACGAATTGCTGATGTTACAAAATTTGTATAGATGCCGCAGATACATGGCCTATTAATTCATTTAATATAGTAGCACGGGTAATTAAATTTAGGTTAAAACCTTTGAGTTATATCCAGATAATGTTTTATATAAATATTTTCACACAGCATAATTGAATGCTTAAAGTTAAGGATATTTTTAAAATATTTTCAACTTTCTGTCACTTTCAGTTTAATCACAAGTGGCTGCCAATTTGTTTATTTTAATTAAACCTATATATCTTATTCTTTATATGAAATTCTACCCACATTTTGTGAATAATGATCTACACCTAAGCTTGAGCGTTTTGGAAGTACCACCCTATCGAAAAAAATACGGCGTCAAAGAAGGCTGGGGAATGAAAATTGAATGAAATGAAAATGAAAATCGATGATAATTTTGGCGAGGTCAAGCCCTATACATATATCTTTTTTTAATATTACCATAATTAGTAATAATTTTTGACAGATTTTATGTCAATTTTTTAGTAAATGACGTCTAGAGATTGACCCCGCCAAAATTATCATTGATTGTCATTCCGAAACTGTTTTTGACGCCGTTTTTTTTTCATCATAGGATATTTTAAGTTTTTAGTTGCAAATAACATTCAGAGCAAGAAATAAAAAAAAATTGACATATACAGGGTGGCGCACCTCATTCGCCTCGGATGATTGTACGAAAACGGAAAGATGTAAAAACAAAATATTTTATGGGTATATGTGGAGAGTCAATGTGCACAATTTAATTTTAATTATTTTGAAATATACAGGGTGTCTCAGAACTAAGATCCATACCAAAGTTATATTTTTTCTTATGAAACACCCGATATTTTATTTCATTTTTGGATTCTTGGGCCCAAAAAAAAAAGACATTTATTATAAGGGTTAAATATGTTTAAAATCATTGGTTTTTGAGATATTTAAAGCTATTTAAATATGCAGGCTACAAGAGAATGGATTATCAATACCCTACTTTTATCAATACATTACTTTTTAGAATTAATTCTTGTGCTGAGTTTAAAGGCAAAGAAATAAACTTTACTGGAAAATGTTATTGCTTCCTTAAATTTATACTGAGGTACCAAAAATTAGTGATCTATTTTAAAGATTTATTTTACATAAAAACTTTGTTATTTCAAATGCAACACCCTGTATTTTTTTAAATAAATCGAAGCAGATTCAAATGCTCTTTCAGCCTATATTAGGGTTTCTTATACCTATCTCTCTCAGATTTTGAGTAAAAAGCGATTTTTAAATAAAATGGTAATCAAGATGGCTGGTATCGCCATGGCAATTTTCTAGTGACAGTTAGTAACTATTTTCAAAATCGACATTAGTTTATAGACTTTATTTAAATCTATACCAGTTTACTTTTATTTAATTGACCTACAATTAACTACCTTTATTTAATTGACCTACTATTAATATGTATTTATTATTCTATCAAGAAAAACGAAGAAGTAGTTCTTTGTTTTATTTTACGATAACTTGTAGATATATGATTTTTTTATAAAGAAGTCAATTACGGCAAAATTCAATTTCTTCACTTCCAACGACAGGTTTCTGCCTAATAGGTTTTTTTATAAACTACGCTACCAATTCTGCGAAATAGGAAATAGGACAAGTAGTTTTCAAAGGAACGCTTATCAGGAAGATCCCTATTTGGATATCTTTGAGCATTAGCTCTTGAGGCTAGGAAATAATTTTCCTCACAAAATAAAATTCCTAGAATGTCCATTCGTTCCACCTGCAGATATGGCTTTTATTTTCTTCGTAAAATAAAGAATACTTACTATTAAACTATTGTGGGTAGAATTTTATTAAACTGTTTAAATAATAATGTCTATACACTAATGTCGATTTTGAAAATAGTTACTGTCACTAAAAAACTGCCATGGTAATTCCAGCCATCTTGATTGTCATTTTATTTAAAAATCGCTGTTTATCAAAATCTGGAATAGACTGGCATAGAGACCCAATATACGTTGAAAGCATTTGGTCTGTTTCATTTATTTAAAAAAAACGAAGTTCTTACTGAAAATAACAAAGTTTTATGTAAAATAAATCAGTTAAAAGAGATCACTAATTTTGGTACTTATGTATAAATTTAATTAAACAATAACATTTTTCAGTAAAGAGTATTTCTACTGCCTAAACTCAGCACAAGAAGTAATTCTGAAAAGTAATGTACAGGCCGGATGATAATCAATATCTCTTAGTAACAGTTGCATATTTGGAGCACTTTAAATATCTCAAAACCAATGATTAAAACATATTTATGATATAATAAATGCCTGGGCCCAGAATCAAAAATGAAAACAAAGTACCAGGTGTTCCATAAAAAAAATATAACTTTTGGTATGGATCTTTCTTATTTCAAAATAATTTTAAATTGTACACGTTGCCTCCCCACATATACCCATAAAATATTTTCTTTCTACATCTTTCCGTTTTCCTATAATCAACCGAGGCGAATGAGGTGCGCCACCCTGTATATTTTATAAATTCACGTTGTATTTTAGAAAAGGGTTTAATCGAATTATTTTTTTAAAATAATTATTAATTAAATATTAAACAGGGTTCTCATAAAATAATGATAAAAATAGATAAATCGACTATTCTTAATGGCTTTACATTTTAAGGGTCCAGGAGAAAAACTTGATAAGCGCCAATTTCTTAATTTTAGGATTTTACAATACTAAAGTAGGTCTAAGGGCCACGGCTCAGAGCCCAGCTACGTTAAAACACCGGTTCCCATTTAATGGGAACCGGTGTTCTAATTTAGAACACCGAAGTTAAGCGACGTAAAGCGATACTAGTGGATGGACGGGTGACCGGTTTGAAACTCTGTATCGTGCTGTTGTCCAATAAAGGCAAAAGTGTAAAATCTATTGACACACACACAGGATATCCCAGAAATGAGTAAGAGTTGATTTTGGTACACTTGTGTCAGAGTCGGTACGCCATTGACCATGATATGGCCGAGACCGCGATTCGAATTCTGCGTAATCAAAGTAGGCCCCGTCCAGATTTTTAGCCCTGGTAGCAAAAGGAGGCGTTAACTGATAATATGGCAACATACGTCTTAAAGATTAGGTCTAACTGGAAAATCTACAAAGTGTATGGTTCTCTAAATTTTTAGCAATAAATCATTATCCCTATGATATATGCGTAGTAAAATATAGAAGACATGGGACTTAACCCGATAAAGCCGTCCAGTATGTTCCTGTAAAATGAGCAAAAACCACGTATCATGTTTTTCCACTGGGCCCTTCATTTTTATAATTATATATTACTAGCGTGTACCAGCGACTTCGTTCGCGTCGAACTAATCATTTGTAATGGTGATGATAAAGCAAAGCAAGAATTTCTATTAACATAAAAACTGGATAAAATTTTCTCACATTTATGTCAGCATGAGAAAAAACAATATGGCGATATTATTATATAACTTGGTAATATTTGAGGGGTAGTTTCATCTCGTTGGAATTCGAAAAAGTCAAGCAGTTTAAGCAGAATCGTGGTTAAGAAATTACCCAACTATTTGGAATACAAAATTTCAAAATATGTAAAAAAACCAAATAAATTATGCTTGTCCAAGCGTTTTCCCGAAAGACTAACCGTTTTTTAAATAACAAATATTGTAATATTTGAGGGGCGTTTTCACCCTCTTGGAATTTGAGATTCGAGAAACCCCTCCTTATCGAACCTCTACACCCCACAGTCAATCCGTTTGCCAAAAATCAGCTTTAAACGTCAAGCAGTTTAAGCAGAATCGTGATTACTCAATGGTCATATTTTATGAAACACCCTGTATAAATTTTTAAAAAATCTTAAAATATGTAAAAAAACAAAACAAAATATACGTGTTTAAGCGTTTTTTCGGAAACTTGGCCGTTTCTTAAATAAAAAATATTGTAATATTTGAGAGGTGGTTTCACCCTCTTGGAACTGGAATTTCGAAAAATTCCTATCGAACCTTTAGACCCTAGAATCAACCTGTATGCCAAAATTGAGCTTCTTACGTTGAGTTGTTTGAGCAGGATCGTGATTTGGTACTGATTATGTCAGTCACTTAAGGATTTTATATATTAGTATAGAAAAACACATTTTTAGAAACAATTTTACCGAATAGCAAAACACTAAAGATTTTCTTTTCGAACAAATGTAATATTAAATTTTTCTCATTCCTAAATATATTTTTTATAATTAAAGATCACAGTAATACTTCTTGGTTGGTTCCGTTTTAAGAAAAATATCCAATAGGTAGAAAAAGTAAAAAAATATCTCAATAAATTTCAACGTAACGTTGCGCTCCATTCGAAGGGTTCTCTGTTCTAGTTTTTCCAGAATTCGAAATAATAAGAAAAAGAAATTATTTTACAGACAACTTAAGAAGTAGTAAACTGTAGAATTAAAGAGAAAATTAATTAATTGGGTCTTCCTTTTAATTTGTTTTTCTCGCTTTAAAACACGTTTATACATTGAATCGCTCATTTCTCATAAATCCTCAATTTTATTTTATTTTATTTTTCTTACAAAATACTGCTCTATAATGAATAAAACATTCAAAGCTTTTCTTTCTTGATTTAACATTGTTTAATTGGTTTGAAAACTGAAAACTTCAGTAAAGATTAAAAATGGTAAGTGGTAGAATTAGAAAAAGAAATTAATTTATTGTATGTTTGAAAATACATTCGCTAAACTATTTAAAATTGTGTGAAATAGTTTATTATATATTTATTAATATATTATTTAAAATTTAAATAGTTTAAATTTTAAATAATATATTTTTTATTAAACACATTTAAATCGAAATCGAGAACTAAAATATAGAAATCTAGGGCATGAGTATCGTGGGACCTTAACTTTTCATAATATAATTAATGATATTACATTGTCTGTTGTTTATGTAGGGGTTAGGGATCTAAAGATGAAAACATTCGACCAATGTGTACGACCAGTCATGATGCATGCGAAACCTGGACACTTAAAGCGGACATCATAAGGAAACTGCAGATCGCACAACGCTCAGTGGAACGAAATATGCTGGGAATAACCAAGAAAGACCGTAAATGTAAAGAGTGGACCCAGGTAATAGACATCGATAGAGTCAAATCCTTCAAATGGCAATGGGCAGGACATCTGGCAAGAAGAACGGACAACAGTTGTAACATAAGTACTCATAGATTCCTCATCAAAAAATATGAAAACAGTTTCTATAAACATGGGTTCCTATAAACAAATGCTTAGTTTAAAGTAAGAGGATGTTAAAACTTTCAAAGGTTAGTTAACACTGAACATCAGTGTTATAAGTTATAATAAAATTTAATAATTAATTAGATTAAATAAATAATTTTATTTTTATTAATTGTGGATATTAATAAAATTGCGTTTATCTCACCAAAGGGATCAAAATCGACAAAATATCAAGATAATTTTTAATCCCCAGAACCACTTTTAATCAGAAATAAACGGTCTACACAAATGTTCTAACGAGAGAAAAAAAGTCAGTAGCGCACATTTTTTTTTAGAAAAATATTCCAGTGGTAACCCATATGCACGTCCCTGGTGAATTTGTGGATACTTCTAGTACTAAAATATGTAGCACTTATTTACCCTCAAAAATTCATTCGAATCGCTCAAAAGCACTTGGAAAATAATTACACTAAATTGAAAAAAAATTAAGACTTTAATCTCCTGTAGCATCGAAACAAAGTAGAATCTGATCTATGTTGATATAAAAGATAAATCTTATCTTTACGTGAATAATTTTCTCGACGAAAGATAGCAAATGTATTTTCAAACACCCTCTATATGAGCATGTTTGTATTTGCATAAAATTAATTAAATACAAATATTAATAGATAAATATAAGAACTCGTAGAAATAGTATACAGACCGGACCACCGTATAATAATATATAGTATACCACCGGATAAAAAGCAGGCGAAAAAATGCGATAAAATAAAAATAGGTAGATATGTAATAAGAATGTTTCAGAATTTGTATTTATTCGTGTTTTAATAGCCAAAACGAATACATAGATTCTCGCGACAGTTCTCGTGTAAAATTTATTTTTTCGTAGTATAAGTAAAATAATGGATGTTTACGAAGTTCGTGAGAAAATTCAAATTGTAAAATAGTATTTCCAAACTAGGTCTTATCGGGATATACAAACAATTTTTCCACAAAATATACTTTTGTAAACAGGCCAATTCCACAAATATACTTTTGTAAACAGGCCAATTCCATCTTTACATACTATATCAAGAGTTATTAGTAATTTTGAAACACATGGGTGCGTGTCCCCACAAAAACACAAAAAGCTTGATGTGTTGATTAATGAAGAACAGGAGTTAAAGCAAGTGTTTGGGGTGGTTTTCAAGTAATCAAATTGCTGAGGTGGTTGCCCTGCCCATAATGCCCGTATTGTTCAAGAATATTTGAAAAATACTTTTCCCAACCGTTTAATTAGTGAACATGGAAGTATTTTGTGGCCCGCTAGATCACCAGATCTTTCTCCCAATGATTTCATTTTGTGGAGTTATGTAAAAGCCAAAGTGTATGGTCATAATAGGGCTAATAGTCTGGATGAGCTTCCAGTAAAAATACTAGAGGCTTTCCAAACTATTATCCCTAATATGTTAGCCAATGTCAGACGGGGATTTTACGACCGCCTAGGCTTCTCTCTAGCACAAGAAGGTGGTCTTTTTAAACACTTGTAATAACTTTTTTTAATTTAGAGTAATATTTTATTTTTTTTGGGTTTAGAGAATTTATTTATTTTTAGTTTTGGCTTGTAAACACACTCAAATAATAAATACTTAAGTATTTTTATTTTAAATGTTACCTTAAGTGAAGGTAAACACTTAAAATGAAAATAATAAATACTCGGCACTCCTCGCGTCGTATTCCTAGTCTGTCACGGCCGACCCGTCCAAGAACAACTGCAACTGCGTACTGCCTGACCAGCCGACTAGCCGGTAGTGAATCTCTAGTACGAACGCAAATCGGGTAAACGTAAATTCGTCCGGCAACTTGCTATGTTACTAGTAGCCTGATCTTATTATATTAAATATTTAAATAAATAAAATTAAAAGCCTTCCTAAGTTTATTTTACATTTCAAAGTTAATTTTTACATCTGTAAAGGCAAACATAGATAAAAATCTACATTATAAACCTTATTTCTGCATTTGGAATTGCTTTCGTCTTAAATTCTCGTTAGTTTCAAGCTAAAAGAGAAAAAGTAGCGAAAAA
This sequence comes from Sitophilus oryzae, assembly GCF_002938485.1. Classification (NCBI taxonomy): domain Eukaryota; kingdom Metazoa; phylum Arthropoda; class Insecta; order Coleoptera; family Curculionidae; genus Sitophilus; species Sitophilus oryzae. Next base: position 287,832 of record NW_022145830.1, read on the forward strand.
GCCAGGCAGCTCCAAAACTACAAACTAAAATACTCCAACAAGTTTCGTTTTGGTTTTTTTTCTTTCCAAATTAAAATACGTTCCAGACACTCGATAGTTAAAGTTAACTTGCAGCAGTGAAATTTGAGAATTTATTTGTTGCTTGTTCAAACTTCTATGCAGGTGTGAAATTAAAAACTTCTTTTGTTCTTTGTTGTGACTTGTTGTTCATTGTTAAGGCTTGGATTGTTTTAAATTTGGTATCAAGAGGATTTTAAAAATGTGAGTAAATGAGTCTGGTACAGATAATATACAGGATGTCTGAATATTCCATGGACATAACACTTTTTGTTTCACCGGAAATGACTACAACTTTTGATTTTTAAATGGTACCCTCGGTTTATTCGATAGAAAATGACATTCTGAATAGAATGACATATTATATGTCAGCTTTTGACATTCTCACTTAATAAAAAATCGTATTTTAAAATTCCATCTAGAGTGCCATGGCTATGTTAAAAACACTAATTCTTAATCAAGAAGCCTTGGAAAAATATATTTAATCGTCTAATGTTTTTAGTGTCTTGTCCTGACCAGTTAGAAAATGCACAAATCGTATTTTTAATCATATCTCAATTTTTTTTAAATGGAATGAGGGTGGCTCATTAGCGTATTTCGAAAAAGCATTTTTTTACGAATAATTTGATACCACACACTTAGTATTTCTAGTAAAATTTTCGACCAAACCAAACCGCAAGTTATAACTTCAAATAAATCATATGTGAAATGTCAAAAGTTGACATATGATATGTGGACTAAAAGGAAGTGACTAAAAACAATTGAATACGTCAATCAATCCTAATTTATGTCATATACTAACATACCAAATCTCGTTTTTTTTAACTGCAATAACAAAAAAAGTTATAGGGGTGAGCAACTTTTGCGACGCACCCGGTATAGTTTTAACACATACTTTAGGACGATAAACAAAGATGTTAAAATTATCGCCAATATTCGCTAGATATATAAAGTACTATTGTTGTACCTTTAAGTAGTGTAGTATCTTTAAAAGAATGTAGATATCATAAATTTTCAAATTATGAATATACGAGTAGTAAATTTTTGCGTTTTTTATTTTAAGAGAAAATATATATCATATATTGTTAAATTAAGAAGGTAGTAAATAAGATAATGATTTCTTTCTAAATAGTCGATATCTTCCTAATAATGGTGTTAAATAAAAAGCATTGTAATATTTTTCTTACTACTGTAACGGAAAATAAAACTAAAAAAATTCTAAAATAAAAACTATAAAATTGCACTGTGAATGTCGTATAATAAAATACAACTAATAATCTAAAATAAAAATAATATTAATAAATGATACGTTACTAATATTAATAGCCACCTTTGATCTGGGCCCTGCAAATGGTCAAATGTTGTATAGCAACAAAAATCTTGTATGATCTGGCTACTGAGTTGACCTACCTGCAATTAAAAAAAAAAATATTGTGAGCAACAACGTTACCGCTTAGTATTAAAATAATTGTTATTTTTTATACAAGATTAATAAATTAAGATTAATAATAATTAATTTCGGGAGACGATAATGCAATTTTATCGTCGTGTATAAAACAATATTTTTTTCCATAACGAGTTACGTTTTAAAAAATCTTAGATCAGAAATTATTATTTCAAGGAATTTATTACGAGTAGAAAAAATATTGTGCTGGGTTGGCGTTGGTTTCTATGTAATTTGACAAATAAATAAAGCTGGCTTTTTAGTTGTCAGTTTTGAGTCAATATTTTTTAATTCTCATTAGTGTCAGTTGCTGATTGAACTGGAGCCAGAAATGGCTCACAACGCAATAAGTAAATTACCAACAGATATTCAGGCTGAGGTGACAAACGCCATACCCAAACTACTTCCATTTAAATCCCGAATAACTTATGAAAAGGAATACAAAAATTTTCAAAAATGGAAGCAATTAAAAAAACGTGCGAGAAGAAATAAAGTTTTTAACCTATCCTTGCTGTTAAAGTATCATTTAATCTTACCCGTTTATGAAAATAAGTATTTTAGAAAGATCGTAACAAGGAAAATAAAATAATATACAAAATATCGTATTTAAAAAAAACATATAAGTTTTAGTCAATTTAAAAAAAGACAGATTCCAACGAAGAAATAGTTACGTCACTGCATTCTACGTGAAAAACTGTACGGGAGACCGTTTTCACCTTTTCGATAAGTTATGATACAAAGGGGATCGAAAAATGCAATAATTTCAGATTCGCCCTGTATTTTAGGAAGTAAGAGAGCTAGTACATATCTGTATGTAGCATCTTTAGTTTCATAAAAAAGTAACAGCGTAATGTGAAAACCGCATCTTTGTATTTCGACTCATAAACGAGAAACCCTGCAAAACACACGAAAATGGGATACCCTGTACAGACGTACTGCCAAATCAAGGAACCAGATACGAATGAAATCCAAGATCGATTTACAGTACCGGCCAAAAGTGGAGAAACTTTTTAAATTTATTTGCTGCCGTTTTACAAGAACGAAAATGTTTATAAAGCATATATATTTATACATAGGATAACTGTCTCATAAAAATACACACAAGATTTTTTTGGAAAAAGCCTCTATTAAATTTTGAAAAAATTAAACTAATTTCTATGAGGACAAAAATGGAGAAACTGGTATTTTTTTATATATTTTTTATACATTTGTAGTCGTTAGTCTCAGTATTTGGTTGCATAACCTTTACTTTTGATGACTGCTTGGCACCTTTTGGGCATAGACTAAATCAAGTTCTTTATTACGTCCCCGAATATTTCATTCCAGGCTTGTAATAGGGCAGCGAACAAAACATCATTATTTTTAAATTTGTCCCTGTTTTTACGCCTAACATCGACTTCTAGTTGATCCCATAGGTTCACTATAGGGTTCAGGTCGGGGCTTTGAGCTGGCCATTTGATCATTTCAACTTGTACCTCGGTTAAAAATTCCTTAATAAGTTTGGCAGTGTGTTTCGGATCATTATGGTGCATAAATTTCCAGGTTAATGAGAGAGAGGATTCAGCATAAGGTACCATTGTTTCTTGCAAAATATTTAAATACATATAACGATCCATAATTCCATTTATTTGAACAAGGGGCCCGACCCCATGCCCAGAAAAATAACTCTAGACTAGAACGTTCCCACCTCCGTTTTTATGGTGGGTATGGTGTACTTGGGATTGAATCTCTCATTGGCAGGACGTCTCACCCACCTAATACCATCCGAACCAAAAAGATTGTACTTGCTTTCGTCTGACCAGAGTACATTTTGCCACTGCTTGTAGGTCCAATTTGTATGTTCCAATGCAAATTGTAGTCGGGCCTATCTATTTTTCTTAGAAATAAACGGCTTTCGGGCAGGTGTTCTGGCATTTAGTTGTGCCTGTTTCAGACGCCATCTAATGGACCTAACAGATATTGAAATAAAGGGATATTCGTTCCTTATATCCTCCGCAGTGCAAAATGTATTTCTAAGTGAATATCTTCTTATTATTTTCTCTGTCGCCAAAGTTGTTTATTTTTTGGTCTTTCGGGCTTGGGTATACTGGCAGTTGTCCCACGACTTCTATACTAATTAATCTGTTTACACACAGCACTTTTATGTAAATTGAAGTGACTAGCAATATCAATTTGTTTAATTCTTGAATGATACTTCTCAGTTATGATTTTTTTTTATTTGATCTGTCAAATTTATCCCGCGCGGCATATTTTTAACGCTCTGTGAACCCAATACCACGATCTAGACGCGTTAACAAGAGAATATCTCACAGAATGTTAAGAAGATAAGGTTTCTCCACTTATGTCCGCTGGAATTTGTAAATAATTTTTTGCCTGCAAATTTATTCACAAAATAAGCAGTTTTTATATGGCTATACAAAGCAGATTAAATGCGAAATATTTTCTTAATATCCTATTCTGCAGAGAGTAAACTGTATTTTGACATAGTAAAAATATTAAAAGTTTTTCCACTTTTGGCCGGTACTGTATATCTTTTTATATATTTTAATATTTTTTGTGTTCGTGATAATTCCTTTGCTACTTCCTCCAAAAACCGACAGTTACGTGGAAGGAGCGTTTCGAGGAAGTAAATGGACGAAGTAGCGTTTTGACGAAGGAGGAAGGAACACACAGTCGCATAAAATCGACATTTTCCCATAGTAAATATATGATTTTTGGACGAAGGGACGCGAGGAAGGAACGAAGTGAAGTAGCGAAATGTGAGTATGGGGCTTAATGCGTGAAGTATGGCTTAATTCATTTCTCTACCGGAAAAAAGAATATTTTATAAACATATAAACACGATTATCTTAAAATAGTAGGAAATTGGACTTGGTCCATTTTAATCCTGACCATTCCATATGTCGGTCTTTTTTATTTTTTAAATATTAGAACTCTAGGAAGTATTACCTAATTTTTGACCTAATTTTTCTTTTAGTCAACAAACCTTTTATCCCTTCAAATGGTGCCCTAAAACTTTATAAATCACATTACTAACCCTTCTTATACCTTTTTCCGGGATAATCAACATAAACCCTACTTCCTGGTAAAAGTGTTGTTTGTCATAATAGAATTTTCGATAAGCCGTTTATCTAAGAAAAATCTTATTTCATTTTCCTTTGTTGATAAACTCTGAAGTAGGTTCTTCCCGAGACGAATCCTGAATTTCAAGAAGCAAGGAATACAGAATTTTCTAAAGAACTGTACGTAGGTTTGATAACTGTTGTACTTACAATTTAAGGGAATATATTTTGCTTATTTATTATAATTTTTAGTTTATATAATTTTTATACAGGGTGATTCACGGTGATTCCGATGGTAGGTTAGCCGTGTATGCAGAACCGGTAAAAAGATTTTTTAGAAAAGTTTTACAGAAAGTCGCTCCTCGATCTTATTTTCAACGTTATAGCACAGTTTAAAGAATATAAATATATCAGTTGGTCCACTCTTCGCCCGTATCAAAATTCCTCCCGCCGCTTTCCGCCTGTCTTGTAGACTTGGGTCAGTCTACATCCGTTGCTCGACGTATACACAGCGTTCCAAGTTTATTTTAGTTTTGTTTTCGGTCCGATGCATAGGGTGAACCAAAAATAGTGTTTTAGTTGTTTTGTTCGAATTGTGAATAAAATGTCTACTAGAAATATTTGTGCAGTGGATGGTTGTGAAAGTAGAATGACAAACCATATATCGTTCTTTAGGTGCCCAAAAGATGAAGGAAGGTATATATTTATATAGTATAGGATATTAAGTATATAATAATTAAAGTATTAGACATATTAAGTAGTATATTATAATTATGGAAACCCAACTATGAATAAATTGTTTTAAAAATATACATATAAATTAAGAAAAGATTTAGAGTGAGCCAACTGTATATGTATATATTCTTTAAACTGTGGTTATAGGCTTGGAGCATTCTTTGCCAGTCCTGCCACCATCGGAGCATATCGTAAACAACTGGTATATACAAATACACGGGTTTAAATAGCGTGTATACGAAAAAAAAATAAAAAAAGAATTCTAAATTAAATAATCGTTTTCCTTCCATTAAATTTACACAGGAAATTGAGAACAACGACAGATTACCATTTCTAGATGTATTAGTTATTAGAAACACTAATAATTGCCTGGAATTTGATATCTATAGGAAAAATATCACTACACGCAGATATATTCCTAATGAGTCATATCATAGTGTTGAACATAAAATGGCTAGTTTAAATTTCTTAGTTCATAGATTACTTAGTTTTCCACTTTCCAGCGAAAGATATGAAATAGAAAGAGATTACATTGGGAGTGTAGTTGAGTGTAATGGATATTCTCCTTCACTAGTTGATAAAATAATTAGAAAACGTAGGTATAAGTTTTTGATTTCTGAAAATTCGACTTTTCAAGTGGAGAAAGAAACGTCAAAATATTTTTCTATACCGTTTGATAGAGAGTTATCCCGTTGTCTAAAAGGCATTTTTAAGAATATCAATTATAAACTTGTGTACCTATAGTGCGAGTAATAAATTACAACAATTATTAGGAAATCCTAAGGATAAAACACCTCTACTCGAAAGGTCGGGTATTTATGAAATTCCTTGTAAAGATTGTAATCAGAAATGTGTTGGGCAAGTAGAAGATCAATATTTACTAGATTTAAAGAACATTTAGCCCAGATAAGATATGATAGACCGGATAAATCTTGCGTTGCTGAATATATTGTTGATAAAGAACATTGTATAGATCTTAATAATTTAAAATTAATTAAACAAGTGTCAAATAACAGGCAATTAGATGCGTATGAAAGCATCAGAATTAATAAATGTAAAGATAGTATGAACAGAGAGAACGGTCCAGTTCCTTTAAGTTCTTTGTTCCTACTACTACGGAAATCTAACGCTCGGTGGGCTCTGACTCGGTTGGCTAGATCTTGCCACGCCTACTCGGTACCCACTGAGTGAGTATATAAACGCTCAAATTGTAGATTTTAGTCTTGATCATCTGCTGATGATGCTAACGTGATTAGCGAAACGCGCGTCCAGTGTAAAAGTATAGAAGTGTTTTGGTGTATTGTGGTGATTTAGTGTTTTATTTTGCTGTGTAACACCAAAGGTTCCAACCCCTAACTGTAAGTTTTTAAAAACAAAATGAAAAATTTTTGTTTTATTATTTACTTGTCCCTATCACGGCACATTTAAGTTCAAGCGTTATTTTCCTGGAAAATATCGAAAAGGCAGTTGGGCCAGTAAATAATTAAATTTTGACGTCGTACACCAGTCTTTGTAAACGCTTTTACAAACAGGACAAAGTAGCGAAGGAACGATAAAGTTGCACCGAGTTCGATTGTAAAATGCAGTCGACGCTTCTGCTACAGGTAACAATAACAGCGAAATGGAGATTTTAGCGTGGAGACTGTCGCTATGCTCGTATATTTGTTTTTCGTTTAATTTTGTCGTTAAGGTTATGCTCTCTCTCTCTGAGAAGTACGTGTTTATTTTCTAGTATATATTGTTACGCACATATAGTGTACTAGTGAATGTTACTTCGTCATTTTGAAATAAAATTCGTTCTCGTCTTGTGACTTTTATTTGTTTATGTGTGTGGCAATTAAAATTATTATCCTATTAACTACAAAATAACTCTAGTAAAAACAAACCTTTACTGGACCTACTTCAAATTTCTTAGAAGAATAGAATGTGTTTTGAACAATTTATACAGGGTGTACCAAGATTCTGTGGACATAGAATTACTACGTATTTTTGGAATCAAAATAAGTTCATTGGACACAATCTACCTCTATACGAAAATGCTTTGTTTGTCCGCTAGAGGGCATCAAACATTAAAAAAATAAACAGATTTTTTCAGATATTTTAAGAACCGTTATTCCGATTTGAATGAAATTTTGGGTGTCTTATGTTTTGCTAAGTGCTTTAACATTTTTTTTATCAATTTCTTATCATTTTTTTTAAATTTTGTTTTGTGATCTGATCCATCAGTTTGTTTTTACTTTTGTAGCTGTTATTATAATTACATATTTTGTGATCTCTTAAAATAAATAAATAAAATAAATAAATAAAATAAATAAATAAAATAAATAAATAAAATAAATAAATAAAATAAATAAATAAAATAAATAAATAAAATAAATAAATAAAATAAATAAATAAAATAAATAAATAAACATTTGACTTTCACAAAAATCAAGAAAAAGTACGGCAAGGGTGAAATAATATATAAATTTTAGTGTAAATATTTTCCAACTCAACTGATGACCGATTTTTCTTTTCGTAAAATGGCAGACAAAAACGCCACAGCACATAGTTTTTGGGAAACATTTTTTGGAGCATTCATTTTTCCAACGCAGACCTACCAAATATAGAGGGAGTTCCAATATTCCGCGCACATAGAACAACTAGGCATTTTTTTAATCAAAATAAGTTAATTGCACATAATTTACTTTATACAAAAGTGCGTCGTTTGTGCGTTAGAGGGCATCAATAAAAAATAAACCCGAACGTTAACTAATTTAACATTTATTAACTTTTTTAAGCTTTTTATGAAGCTTATTGTCAATATTGTTTGTGATACTAACATAAAATTTCATATTTTTGGAAACTAGATTACTAGAGCATAATAGATTTTATGCGCCTCCATAGCTTGATGTGATAAAAAAATTTTCAGCTTTGGAAAAATACTTTTTTCTCCAAAAAGTGTGCGCGGTTGCGTTTTTCACAAAAAATAGAAAATTAAGTAAATACTAGAGGGCCGTTTTACGAAAAAAAATCGATCCACGGAATATTGGAACACCCTGTATATCAAAATTTTAGATATACACTCGGTTATATATGGTGGTCCGAACTGTATTCCGGAACCTTTGGCAGCATATTATGCAGGCAAACATAAGTAAAAAAGTTCGTATAAGTGGATGTTCTAAAATGTTTAGTTTTGGAGATACAGGGTGTAGAAGTTTAATTTTTATTTCGATTTTCTTTTCAAAATAATTTCTGAAGTAACAGTCAATATTATCAATATTTGGATGAAAATTGGTGTCTGGGAGTTCTTTGACATGAGAAATTTGATTTTGATGTTAATATGACTCCTATTTGTAAGGGAGCCCCACCTACATGTGTTTTAACTGTTTTGAAGAGTAATAACTTTTCGTCTGTACCTGTATAAAACTACTGAGTTAAAAAATATACATTTCCGTGATTTTTCTACGTAATAAATGTCGCTTGGTAAAAATCGCTACGTTCTCAAGATATTTAGAATGGAAATAGTTAATACATGTCATTATTGACAAAAAATATACAAACATGTTGAGTAGATAGTTATGTGACGGAAATGATAAATTTGGAAACTTTTTATTTTTTTAAATTAGTCATAAATTTTTCTTCGAAAAAATTATGATAAAACAGTTTCTGTTGAACTTTTGGCACTAAAACATTTCAAATTTATGATTTCAGTCTAATAACTATTTAGTCAACATGTTTAATTTATGTGAATGATGACAGGTATTGATAATTTTCGATTCCAAATATCTCGAGAACCATTACTCGTAGCGATTTGTATTAAGAGACGTTTTTTTTACGTAAAAAACGTCGTTAATCCATATTTTTTTACTCAGTTGTTTTAGACAGGTACGAACGAAAAGTTATTACTCTTCAAACCAGTTCAAAAATATGTAGGTGACGCCCAAGAACAGTTAACCTAATAGGACTGCTCATTCAGCCAAAAGTGTCCGCCAGGTGCATGCGAAAACTACGCGCTTTGTGACGTCATTGTAGTCCTTGTCATGATTATTAGTCCTTATCCGGCAACCAATAATACACACACGTGCATTATTGGTTGCCGAATGCAAAACGTTCATTATTTAGTTAATTTATTTAAACACCTTATATGTATGCAGTATAGAAAATTAACTGTAAAAATCGTATTAAATACTCGGATAATGCATTTTTAAGAAAAGCAGTTCCCAGCATCACCTTTTGCAAGCATTCTTTTTAGAGTACTTCCATATTTTGCTTTAAAATAATTAATAAACAAAATCGTGGGCACTTAGTAAGCACTTTGTCACAATCCACAACACAAAATGAACGTATTTATACACTCTATAGCTCTACAAATTTTAAAGACACCTTTTTCATATTTAAAATTGACAAAATAATCAACTCAAAATTTCTCAGCTGTTATTTTTATAAGTTATAACATATATATAATAACATAGGCAACTAATAATACACACTATCATGACAAGGCTTTGACAAGGACTACAATGACGTCACAACTGTCAGCTGGAGCGCGGGAAGAGGCGAACGTACGTCTTATGAGGATGAGCAATCCTATTAGTTTACCGTTCTTGGGTGACGCCTTCTTCAAGTAGGAGTCATATTGACATCAAAATCAAATTTCTCATGTCAAAAAACTCCCAGAGACCAATTTTCAAACAAATATTGACGTTACTTCAGAAATTATTTGGAAAAATTGAAATAAAAATGAAACTTCTACACCCTGTATGTTCCAAATGCTAAATAAACAAATATTTTTATATTAGTATTATATAGTAGTATATTAGTATCCACTAAACTAAGCATTTTATGACATACATTTAAAAGAACTTTTTTACTTATTTTGATCTGCAGAATATGCTGCCGAAGTTTCTGGAATACAGTTCGGACCACCCTGTATAGTAAAAAAATTAAGTGAAATTTGTGAAATGTAAACACGTTTAAATAAAGAAATTGTAAAAAAAATCTGTCATTGTCATTATATGACCTGTCAATCAAAATAAACCATTTTGATTTGTTAAAAAGTACTGGTGTGTACGCCCTGATAAAAACTTATCAAAAATTTCATTGTAAGTAAACCACAAGAGGTAAATTGAAACGGTTAAAATAATACGAAAATTTAGATTTTATGTAGCTGAACAAAACACCGTTTGAAATTCCTATTTCCCAACAAGGGTCCGTAAAACGAAACCGGATTTACATAAAAAAGTACAGCATGTCGTAAAATTTACTTCGCTTTTTGTGTGTTACGTGAAAGCTGTCCAGAGAACGAATTCCAGGTTTCATTTTCTCTATTTTTGTCGTCGTGGCTCTTTTAATAAGATGTTTGAAAGATTTAATTATCTTTGAGATAAGATATAAAGAAAATATACCGGTTCTTCAAAGCTATTAAAAGCAATGACTAAAGAATCCAAGGACAAATAACTCCCGACAGCAAATTGTGACGCTGGCATCAAACAGTGCCGTGGCACATATTTTTCTTAACCTAGCTGTTTGAAGCAATATTTATATTTTTTGATAATTGTTTTGACTACGCCTATGGTGTATCATCCTAACTAATTACGAAAAAAACTTACTAAAATGTTAACAAAAGATACAAAACTAGTATCGACGTATAGCACATATCAAGTACATATAGATGTTAATTGAAATTGAAGAATAATTATCGAATTCAATAAGAAAACGCTAAAAAGTTGGAGTGGACTGTTTATTTACCTATGAAACGTAACTCCTGGCTCTTTCTTGTCGAAAAAAGTAGATAAAATAGTACCTACTTTAACCGCAAGGGTAGATTAAATGATACTTTAACAGCGAGGATAGGCTAAAAACTTTATTTCTTCCCGCATGTTTTTTAATTGCTTCCATTTTTGAAAATGTTTGTATTCCTTTTCATAAGTTATTCGGGATTTAAATGGAAGTAGTTTGGATATGGCGTTTGTCGCCTCAGCCTGAATATCTGTTGGTAATTTACTTATTTCGTTTTGAGCCATTTCTGGCTCCAATTCAATCAGCAATCGACACGAAAGAGAATTAAAAAATATTGACTCAAAACTGACAACTAAAGAGACAGCTTTATTTATTTGTCAAATTACATAGAAACCAACGCCAACCCAGCACAATATTATTTCATATGTTTTATTATGTTATATGTAGTTATTCACATATGTTTTTTTAATGGAAACCATAGTTGGCCATGACTTCATAAAAAGCCTCATTTTCTAAGCTTTAAGCTTTTCAGTGATATAAGCTACAATATGTTTTTTTCGAAAAATTATTGAGTTATAGCCAATTCTTATATTTTTTAAACAATTTCACTTAGTTAGCCAGTTGGTTCAACTCTTCCTGGGCCATAAATTTTCGAGGATACGTTAATCGGTGAACGTTACTTATGCTTTTTAGAGAACGATTTTCTAGACATGTTAGAAAAGTTAAATTTAGAGACTCGCCCATCACTAGAGAGATGACTTTCATTATGACGCTCCCCCTCATAGTGAAAGGAATATTAAACATTATTTACATCAAAATTATGCAATCTCAGGGATAGGAAGAAGTGGATTGCCATGGGCCTCCTCGGTCATTAATAATTGGCTATAACTTAGTAATTTTTCGAAAAAAAAACATAATTATAGCTTATATTGCTGGAAATCTTTAAAAATTATGCTTTTTTATGCAATCATGGTCAACTATGGTTTCCATTTAAAAAACACATATTTGTGTCATATTATGTCAAAAAAACAAAAACGCCAACCCAACACAATCTCATTAAGGATGTGATTATCTACAACTTTTATCTGAAAACTTTTTGCCTAAAATAGATTATAATGGAATTAGGAAGCATTTTAAAACAGCCGAAATTTGTTTTTACAGAAATATCTAGTAAAGCCATAAACTTTTTCATAAATTCGAAAGGTGCGTATATTTTACCTTTTGAAAACTCATCCTGTATAAATACTCGAAAACCAATAATTGTAAAATTTACTTTGACGACAAATGACATAATCATTTGTCGTTTATTGTTGATTTAGCATCAACGTTTATAAAAAAATGTCTTAGATGTTTATACAAAATCGACAAATACAGGGAGATATCTAAATTATTAATTTAATCATAATAAATGTAAAAAAGATGTTAAGAAGATGTTAGAATAAAATTGAAATAAATAAATATAAAAAAACGCAAAAATTGTGGGAAATTGTGATAAATTATAAATTATAGTCTTGAATAAATATCTCAAGATTCAGCTATGGTTTCAAAAGGAACACTTTAACACAAAGCGAAGCAACATCTAAAAAATAACCTCCAATGAACTCTATCCGGATTAGACGCTAAATTGACGGAAATTTGAAATAACTTTTCCCTAAATTCTGTAAAAAGCTTGTTGATTCGGTGTCTGATAGAGTTTAAGATGTTAACAAAGCGTCTTTTACGTCTTTTTATTTTTTATTGGATAATATACAAGGTGAGTCTTAAATAAGTGCAAATATTTCTAGGTGTGGTATATTTTGACCCCAAAAACACGCCTGAGGTTTTTTTCGCGAAGAAAAAATTGAAAATTAAGTATTTTTTGAAAAAAAAAATTGGATTTTTTTTTAAATTTTTAGTAAAAACATAATATCTGGATATTATAGTAATATAGACAGTCTCAACAAAGGCCATCGAATCTGTAAACTAAGAGAAAAACAAAGAGATGCACTTTGGGCAATTATGCAAAAGTTCGGAGTGTCCAACAAACTCGCAGTGTGTAAAAACCTCCATAACAACAATTAATCTCAGTCTAATGGATCACTGAACGATCCCTTCCTGATAAACACAGGAGTTAGGCAGGTATGTGTCTTAGCGCCTCTTCTATTCAACATATTCATGGAAGCGCTCTCTATTATAGTGGATAGCAAACTGCAAGGAAGATGCGAAGAGGAAACAGATACGAAGGCGGTATGTTCAACATTAAAAGACTCA